>NC_136262.1:163116043-163216043 GCF_964187855.1 Myxine glutinosa
GTACGAAAGCAACACTCAGGCCATGTGGGTATGAAAGAACATTGCTGAAAATTGCTGTGTTAATTGTATTAGTATTATATGTTTGGGTGGTTTGTGGATTTGTTCTTTCTGTAACTGATTCTCTCAATTATATAATTTGGTAATAAGAAAAAGAAGATATTTGAAATAGATTTTTCAGGAGACGGAAATGTTGAATCAACCCGCAGCACATAGGACAACAGTCAAAACAATTTGGTCCATCACGCCCATGGCAAACCTCCAGATGGTGACACACCATTCACATGCATTTAAAAAGGTAGTATTAATTATATAGACAATCCAAAGCAGGTAATTTAGTGGGGGTATAGGCAAACAACCCTACTCAGATATCGCGAGATCTTGTGGGGGAGGTCACGGTCTTTCGAAGCTGTCCCGATCTTCACGCACGCTCGAAGTTAAGTAATTGTTCACAATTGTATTTTTGTCGAAACTGTATTTATCTTACGTGTGTGTACCTATAGAGCGTCCCTTGGAAGATTATTATCGGTGTTAATCTTTCATACCTGTATATAATAGTCGAGTATATCGTGCTACGTTATTTTGCGGCCTAGTTCTTGAAGCTTCCTACCTTGAGGCTTGTTTTCTCCCAGTGGTCGATTGTGGTCGTTCTACTCTCGTTCTCTCAGTTTTTTCCCAGTCTTTTCACCCCATACTTCCTTGTTTAAATTCTTAACTAAAAAAATAAAATAAAAAAATTAACATTTCCTTCTTTGTTCTTTTCATTCGTTTGTTCTTCGACCACGTGTTTCACCCCCATTCCACCCCCATTTTCACGCCATTCCCCAGATCTGTTCCTTTTGCTGACACCTTTTGCCCTGTTCACGTGACTCGTGGTTGTCCCTCTAGGCTCCCTCTCCCCGTTGGTATTTTTGTGAATATTAGATTGTTCTTCACGGTTCTGTTTAAATATGTTTAAACTTTCCCCTGCAGTGTTTTATTCAGTGGTATATTACAACATGCTGTTTTGCCTAGCTCCCCCAGCTCTGTGCTCTGTCCCCCAAATATTCCTACAGGTCACACAAGATCTGCCAGCAACCCTCTTATGGTTAAACTGCAAAAATCTAGGCTCTCTGCTCACCTTCACTCTTTCATTCCCTTTTTCTCATGCCTCTGGAACAAACTCCCTCACTCCCTTCAATCCCACTCCTCCCTCCAGATCTTTAAAACAGCTGTTCACCACCATCTCTTATCTTCCCCCATCCAAAACCTTGATCCTTTCTACCCCCGCTAATTCACCCCAGATACACTTTTTCGAAATTCCAACTTCTTTCCTGGAAGTCCTTGCAGTGTCCATATGTTTTGTACCTCTCCCACCTCCCCCCAAGCCCTCTCTCTCTCCCACAGTTCTCTCCCTCTCTCTCTCCCACAGTTCTCTCGATGTCCCTGCTCTCAAATGTTGTGTTTGTGTCCTTCCCCCTCTCTCCCCATCTTGTCTACCGCTCCCCTTATTTTGTGTTTTTTGTGTCGGTTTGACTTTTTGTGTGATTAATGTCAGCTCTTTCACGAGCCTCGATCATGTATACAAAAAAGAAAAATAACAAGGATCGACACTTTTCTAACTATTGAGTGATGTATTGATATCCACAGCAGGTGTGATGACTAGCTTTGAATCCCCATGTAAAGGATAGCGTGATCTGATTAAATTACACAGTGCTCTGTTGTAGCTGTACTAAGACAGCACTTTTCTATCTTTCCTTTTTTCTTTCTTTCAAGTTGTTTGGGATTTTTGGGAATGGAACCAAGCCGTGATTGTTCGATGCCAAGCATGCCAAACGACCGCCAGACATTCCCCCCCCATGAAGATCAAGCTGTCAATGCAGGGCAATCACATGTTGCACTGCTTGTACATGCTCTGGGAAATGCCTTTCCGGAATAGATTTAAATTTCACGGCAAGCTTGCGATTATGCACTAGTCAATTATTATTAGTTGTAGGAAGTGGTGGTGAACCCTGTGCTTTTGCAACCTTTTTTAAAATTTGGATTGTCTTGTCTTATCTTTGTGCGAACTACTTCTGCAGAAGTCTTAACATTTTGTACCTACTGATCACCACCATGCACCATGCACCACCCCCCACCCACCCCTCTTAGCCCCTCCTCCTCCCCCACCTTTTTCTTCTCCTGAATAGCATCTAGATTGCTGGTGTCATTGCAACTTATTGTCCAGTGCTGTTTAAAATGATTTATTCTTTTTAAACGTGAATTTAACACAATTCTCTGTGAAGATAAATGTTCCACTTGGGTAAATAATATTCTTAGATTTTTATATGGAGGTTGAATTGCAAGCCCTAAAGCTCCATGCATTCCTCTCTTATGCATTTCCCTTGTAAATAGATGGCAGGCTGTATTTCTCTTGGGAATGTTATAAAATGGCACAATGAAGTCTAATGGACTTTGTAGAATGGACTATTTCAGTGCAGATCTGCCCCCAAACCACGACTCTGTCACGCACCAAACTCGTTTCGTGCCGAAACAGCACTTGCTGGAGGGAAGGACACTCGGTTCTTTCTCCAGCTCTCTGCTGGGAAATTGCACCAGGATCAGGCATTATGGCTCCGTTTATACATGGTGCTGTTCAGTAAAAAGACTCGTTCTCTGAATCACATGATTGCCGTAGTACCATTAGGCCTGTGCAAAATGCTCTCCAGGGAGAGTCTATTTGGCATCTAAATGAACGCAGCAGCTTTTGTACTTTTCCATTGTTCAGTTGTGCAGCAGAATTTGCGACGTTCCTAATCCAAAGATGAAAACTATCAATAATTTGTTAGTGCCATTCCAGGTAGATGGATAATTTAGAATTTAAATAGATATTATGGTAATTGGTAAAATGTATCGTGTTATTTGTACAGTTGTGTTCCCCAATAATGCTATTTTGGCACGTGACTACTTGAAAATATAATTTCACATGAATGAGTTGATGGATATGCTTCCGCGCACGTTACATGTCAAACCACTCTTACGTTTGATGTCAAAGGAGAGGAGAAGAGGAGAGAAGGAGAGAAGGAGAGGAGAGGATAGGGAAGGAGAGGAGAAGAGAAGAGAAGAGGAGGAGAGGAGAAGAGGAGAGGAGAAGAAAAGGAGAGAATGAGAGGAGAGAAGAGAATGAGAGGAGAGAAGAGAATGAGAGGAGAGGAGAGAAGGAGAGAAGAGGAGAGGAGAGAAGGAGAGGAGAGAAGAGAAGGAGAGAAGAGGAGAGAAGAAGAGGAGAGGAGGAGAGGAGAGAAGGGGAGAGAAGGAGAGAAGAAGAGGAGAGGAGGAGAGGACAGAAGGAGAGGAGAGGAGAGAAGAGGAGAGAAGGAGAGAAGAAGAGGAGAGGAGGAGAGGAGAGAAGGGGAGGAGAGGAGTGAAGGAGAGGAGAGAAGGAGAGCAGAGAAGGAGAGCAGAGAAGGAGAGCAGAGAAGGAGAGAAGAGGGGAGAGGAGAGAAGAGGGGACAGGAGAGGGGAGAGGAGAGGAGGAGAGGAGAGGAGAGAAGGAAAGGGGAGGAGAGAAGGAGAGGAGTGGAGAGAAGGAGAGGAGAGAAGAGGAGAGGAGAGGAGAGGAGAGGAGAGAAGGAGAGGGGAGAGGAGAGGAGAGAAGAAGTGGAGTGGAGAGGAGAGAAGGAGAGGAGAGGAGAGAAGGAGAGGAGAGGAGAGAAGGAGAGGAGAGGAGAGAAGGAGAGGAGTGGAGAGAAGGAGAGGAGAGGAGAGAAGGAGAGGAGTGGAGAGAAGGAGTGGAGAGGAGAGGAGAGAAGGAGTGGAGAGGAGAGGAGAGAAGGAGAGGAGAGGAGAGGAGAGAATGAGAGGGGAGAAGGAGAGGGGAGAAGGAGAAGAGAGGAGAGGAGAGAAGGAGAGGATAGTAGAGAAGGAGAGGAGAGGAGAGAAGGAGAGGAGAGGAGAGAAGGAGAGGAGAGGAGAGAAGGAGAGGAGAGAAGGAGAGGAGAGAAGAAGAGGAGAGAAGGAGAGAAGGAAAGGGGAGGAGAGGAGAGAAGGAGAGAGAAGGAGAGAAGGAAAGGCGAGGAGAGAAGGAGAGGAGTGGCGAGAAGGAGAGGAGAGAAGGAAAGGAGAGGAGAGAAGGAGAGGAGAGAAGGAGAGGAGAGGAGAGAAGGAGAGGAGAGAAGGAGAGGAGAGGAGGAGAGAAGGAGAGGAGAGAAGGAGAGGAGAGGAGAGAAGGAGAGGAGAGAAGGAGAGGAGAGAAGGAGAGGAGGGGAAGATAAGTGAAACAGAGAAAAATTTGAACGCCACTCAGTTGAGTGCATACTCCCGCCGTGGGTCAAGTTGGAATAGTACGATTTCACAAAAGTTTGAGGGAGTAGTTCAGTGACAACACAAGACAACACAACACAAGACAGACACTGCACAGATATATATTTAGAATATATAGAAGATAATGTTAAAAAAAACAAGGCAATTTCACGTACATTTTCGGATTCAGCGTTCAATTCCACATAGGTGAGTGTATTTTGAGGCATGTGTGACTTCAAATAAAATTGTAAGCCAGGAAAACGTGCGTTTCATTCCTTAGGGATACAACATGTAAAACGGGCTCAAACGTCAAAACAAAACTCGCTCATTTTAAGTCGTACAAGCTAATGCGACCATTCATTCTTCTGGGAAGAATCCCGTGCACATGCTTGTCACACTTATAACTCACCTAAGTATTTATAAGTTCATCAAACACTGACACAGCGATTGACATTCGCTGAGGTAAATGTTGATCTCTTCTGAGGTAAAAAACGAAAAAGAAAAAAAAACCTGTTTTAAAGCATTATACGTATCAAACGATGCATTTTATGAAACGGGGAGACCGAATACACACTTTGGTGGTTTTAAAATGACAGAATATGTCTTTATTAGAAAGAAAAAAAAACGAACCTTGAAGACGACGCTGCTAACAAAATACACCGCTCTAACGCATAACCACAAGTTTAAACTACATTTGCAACAAATATGAAAACTATTTTCATATCACAATGTTAAATATAAAATATATAGAGGATAATGTTAAAAAAAAATGAGCCAGATCTTCCAATGGTAAACAATCCTTCAAAACATTCCTGGATCCGGAATAATATCCTGAGCTTCACCAAAAACTAATCAATTCTTCCTTATCCCAAGGGCAATCATCCCACCAACTTTCATCCAAATCCATTCAGAACTTTTGCAGATATCTTGTTCACAAACGCACACACACACACGGACACGATCGAATGCATTACTCCCTCGCGGGAGTAACTAGAACGGCACTCGGTCAAGAGCATACTGTTGTGAAAATCAACCAAGTCCACAACTTTGTCCCATAGGTAGGTTTAATCTCAATCAGATCTTTAGCATCATCCTGTAAAATACAATCATGCAATAGATATCAGGATCTTGGCATCATATAGGAAGGATCGATTATATTAGTCAATGCAAGCAAGCCTAGAATATATGTGTGGATATGTACCATTCAAGACTACATGTCATAGTAAAATGTCACAGGAGTGGCTCAGCGTCGCGGACGTCCGAGGTCTTATAGACGCCCCTCTGCGGTTTAAGTGGGCATCACTCCTGGGTTCAACTTTGATACATTTTCACTACATTCTCCCCGCCGTTAGAACTACACTGCCGCTAGGCAGGAATCAAGCATGCGTCCGCATTAATTGATTGGGGATGTCATTCCATGTCAGTCGGTCCATCCATAGCGGTCAGGGTGGCGAATTACCCTGCCAGCACGTGTCCGGAAACTACCGGGTACGGCCTCCCCAAGCCCGGAGTCCCCTGCTTTGGAGTAGCCGCTGGAGGCAGGTGTCGGAGGGGGCACCTCGGAGCCTTCAGGCAGGGGTGTATTTGACGAAGGAAGGGACGGCAGATGTTCCATAGAGGAAGCTTCGGGAGAGTCCATAGACTCGTAGATCGGTTCGTCGATATCCCTATAAGGGTCGATGACCCCACATGGGGCGAGATGGCGCACGGAGACAGTGGACTCGCGTCCATCTGCCGTCATCACACGAGCATGCTCGGGATTAGCCTGGAGTACCTGCACTTTATCCACTGAGGGGTCGTACTTGCTTGTGCAAACCGCACGTTTGAGATAGGCCGGCCCCGGCTCAGCGAGCCAACTGGGTAAAGATCGGATACTACCCGAGCTTCTAGGGTGGTGGAACAGTCTTTCGTGAGGAGTCTGGTTGGTGGCCGTACATAGTAGAGCCCTGATCGAGCTCAGCGCCGCAGGTAGCGACCAAGCCCATTTATCGAGGCCACGGCCGAGGGTCCTGAGGCTTAGCATGACGGCCCTCCATATAATCCCATTGAAGCGTTCGACCTGCCCATTCGCCTGGGGTCTGTACGGTGTGGTGTAACTCGAAGCGACATTATTTTGGAGCAAGTAACCTCTCACTTCCTGAGACAGGAACACCGCACCCCGATCGGTATGCACGTAGGCCGGATACCCAAACATAGAAAACAAATTCTGCAGGCACCGTATGACCGTGGCAGCCGTCATATCCACGCACATATAAACAAAAGGGAATCGCGAGTACTCATCAACGATAGTGAGCAGATAACGAGAGTTACTCAACACCGGCAGCGGCGGCCCTTTGAAATCCATTGCCAATCTCTCCCACGGTCTAGTAGCCCTAACCAGCGTCCCCATGGGAGGGTTGTAAAAACGCGGTTTGAGTTCCACACATATAGCGCAGTCGCGGCAGATCCGGCGGATGTCCTCAATCGAGTACGGCAGATTACCACTACGCACAAAATGAGCGAAACGCGTCACCCCAGGATGACACATAGTGCCATGCAAAGTGGGCAGACCCTCCAGAGTTATGATACCCGCGCACGTAGCCGGCCTCGATAAGGCGTCGGCGACCAGGTTATCCTTCCCCGGGTGATATTTGATGGTGTAGTAGAAGTCGGCGAGTTCGATACACCAGCGAGTGATTTTCTCATTCTTAATGCGTTGAGCATGTAAGGTGTCATACATGAACGCTACGATTTGTTGGTCCGTGATGATTTGGAAGCATCGCCCGAGTAAGTACGGTCGCCATCGCCGAATCGACTCGACGATCGCGTACGCTTCCTTTTTGACAGACGAATGCCTCCGCTCAGCGGAGGTGAGAGTCCGCGAAAAGAAAGCCACAGGGCGCCCCCCCTGGGAGAGTGTTGCCGCTATCGCATGATCCGAGGCATCACTTTCTAAGACGAAAGATTTGCTCTCGTCGATCGTCGCCACAGCGGCGCCAGCGATGTCGGCCTTAAGGCCCCCAAAGGCTGCCAAGGCAGCTGGGCTCATGGGGAACGTGTCGCAGGCCACAAGGGGTCGGAGCTTCGCGGATAAATTTTGCACCCACTTAGAATAATGGGCGAACAGCCCGAGAGCACGCTTCAGCGAAGCTCGATCGCTAGGCGGAGCCATATCGAGCAAAGGTCGCAGACGCTCCTTATCTGGAGCGACAGAGCCATGGGTCACGGTGTACCCCAGAAGATCTATCGTGCGTAGAGTGTAACGACACGTAGCCTCATTCATGGTTAGGCGATACCTCTGCGCGACCTCGAGGAAGCGCTTCAGATTAGCATCATGATGCCCCTGGTCATACCCACAAACCGTAAGATTGTCCAGATATACAAAGACATCTGTCAAGTTCTCCTTAGTAACGAGGTCGTCCATAGCCCTCTGAAAACAGGCGACCCCGTTCGTCACCCCAAAAGGTAGTCGTGTGAACTGGTATAACCTTTGACCCGATTCAAAGGCGGTATAGATGCGATCAGCCCTAGAGATGGGGATCTGATGATACACACTACGCAGATCGAGAGTGCTGTAGACTGAGTACTGGGCCACCTGTCGTACCAGCGCGTCCATCCCCGGTAAGGGGTAGGCGTCCAGCTGTGTAAAGCGATTAATCGTCTGAATAGTCGATTACCATGCGTCGGCGATGGGCTTCACTTCGCACCACTAAGACCTGGGCCCGCCACGGCGACCGGCTGGGTTCTATGATACCTTCCTTTAAGAGCTGGGCCGTTTCTTCCGCAATGAATTGCGCGTCTGCTCGTGAGTAGCGCCGTGATTTCACAGCTACAGGAGTGCAGTCAGTGGTCAGGTTGGGGAACAGCGAAAGAGGCTCAATTTCCATTTTCGCAAGTGCACACACAGCAAGCGTGTCAGTCCCACCGAATTCCATTTCCAAACGTCCATGTCGTTTAAGAAAATCGTGTCCTAACAGAATGTCAGCACATAAAGCAGGTAAGACCATGAGATGTACATCTGGAAACATGCATCCCTTTATCACAAGCTTCAATCGACAATCCCCTTTTGTGCTGAGCCTAAGCCCTTGGGAGGCCATAAAGATCCGTCGTGTTGTCCCGAGGACCGGCCACTCATGTTTACGCACTAGTCGTTGATCGATAAAACTATCAGTAGACCCCGTGTCGACTAAAACCCGCGCAAAAATGCCTTCGACCATGAGTGGAATAATGGCCTGAGCAAGGCCGGAAGATACGGCAGGTATTGAGCCATCCGAGCGAGAAGATCGCGCCGTCGGCGTGTGGATCCCACGCCGGCTGCAGTTTTCCGGTCGTTTGAGCAGCCTCCGGAGGGCACTCGTGTCAAACGCATAGTTGGTTGTGTTAAAGCAGGAGCTTCAGGAGCTTGTAGTCCGTACGAGCTGCTGTCAGAGGGCGCTCGTGTCACGCGAGAAGGATCGCAGCCAGCTGTAGTTTCACGTGCTGAGGCAAGAGCGTGTAGTTCGTATGAGCTGCCGTCGGATGGCGCTCGTGTCACGTGCATTGTTTGCCGCGTCAAAGCAGGAGCTTGTCGATTGTATGAGTAGCCTTCGGAGGGCGTGCGGATTCCAGTCAAGGACGGTCGCTCCGCGGTCGGTCGTGTTCGCGCCATTTGTTTTGGCGGACCGATGTATCTCACCAAGGTCGAGCGTGCAGCCAGGGGCCCACGAGGAGAAGGACCGATCATCAAAGTCGGGTGAGGCGCCCCGCTCTGTGCTCGGTCCGTTGGCTCGGCGATAAGCCCATTCAAGGTCGCGCGAGTTCGTGCGCCCCGCGCGGTCTTTCGGCAGACTTTTGCAAAATGTCCTTTCGTCGAACACAAATGGCATATTGCTTCCCGAGCCGGACACGCCGACCTGGGATGCTGTCGATTGCCACAGAAGTAACACGTAGCGTTTCGTACATGCTTTGGCCTGGCCGCCGCCAAGCCGGAAGCCGAGTCCACCTCGGGAGCGGCCAGGGGCTCCGCTTGCGTGGTCGAGACCGCTCCCGTATCCTCAGCGGTAGCCCTCTCCGGTCGCGCGAGTTGAGAAGTCCCCGCAACGACCTGTGTGTGGTCATAGGCGGTAGATTGTTCCCGGGCCTCAGTGTAGATGTGTGCCACCCGTAGAGCCTCTGTGATCGTCAGGTCAGCTGTCTCCAAAAGTCTTAGCCTAAGAGTCGAAGAGCCGATCCCAGAGACAAAAGCATCTCGGACAAGATCATCCTGGACTTGCTCGTGAGTGCGTACCTCTTGAGTACTGTCCGCAAGTAGTTGTCGTAGCTCCTGGGCGAAGCGATCTATTGACTCGGTGGGCTGTTGTCGCCGCGATGAGAGCAGATACCTGGTGTACACCACGCTCCGTTTCTTAATGTAAATTCGCTTTACCTCTGCCACAGCGGCATTGTACGTCGTACATCGTTCAATGCTCCTGTAGACGTGGTGGTCCACTTTGGTCTGCAGCACGTCCAGTTTCGTTTCAGCAGTGGGAACGGTATCCTGGGCTCTGAACTGGTTCTCCAGTGACTTGAGCCAGTGAGTTAACTCCGAGCCCGAATCCGCAGCTTGTGGGTCGGCGCTGAATGTCGGTACATGGATCATCTTGTGTCCCGCCATTTCCGTAGATCTTGATTGAGATTAAGTGTTGTGAAAATCAACCAAGTCCACAACTTTGTCCCATAGGTAGGTTTAATCTCAATCAGATCTCTAGCATCATCCTGTAAAATACAATCATGCAATAGACATCAGGATCTTGGCATCATATAGGAAGGGTCGATTATATTAGTCAATGCCAGCAAGCCTAGAATATATGTGCGGGTACGTACCATTCAAGACTACATGTCAGAGTAAAATGTCACAGGAGTGGCTCAGCGTCGCGGACGTCCGAGGTCTTATAGACGCCCCTCTGCGGTTTAAATGGGCATCACTCCTGGGTTCAACTTTGATACATTTTCACTACACATACTGAACCAGGCCAGGCTGAACAGTTTATGTTTTGTATCCACTGATAGGCCGGATCTGGATTCGGACCTGAACCAAAATCTAATCGGCTTGTTTTTGTCACCTAACCAACTCGTCCAACAAGTTTGGTCATCACTCGTCCATAGCTTTTTTAAATATCATGTTATATATCGCTTTTCACCCGATCTCTCAATGGTGAAGAATCACTTAAGAATTAAAAATTCTCGTGTCCAAATCCATATTCAGATCTTCACCAAAATGAAATCCATTAGTCCTTGTCACACACCCAACCGGTCCACCAAGTTTCGTCCAAATGCGTCCATAACTTTTTGAGATATTATGCTATGTATCGGTTTTAGCCCTATCACTCCATGGTGAAGAATCACTTTAACATTAAACAATTACTGTATCCGAAGCCATATTCAGATCTTCACCAAAATCGAATCGATTCGTCCTTGTCACACACTCAATCTGTCCACCAAGTTTTGTCCAAATCCGTCTACAACTTGTTGAGATATCTTGTTCACAAACAAACAGACAGACAGGGGTGAAAACATAACCTCCATCCACCTTCGGTGGCATAGATAATTCAACAGATGCTACCAACTCGAGTTCTGATCTGCAAAATGATTTTTCAAAGGGCACATGACCGTTGACCTGTTTAACCCAAAAATTGAATTGGTTCGTCTTTGTTTTTCAATCCATACTTGTGCCAAGTTTGGTTGAAATCCCATCTGCGGTTCACAAGTTATTGTGGTAACAAATATTTTCATTTAAAGGCCACATGACCATATTACCTTTAACATTTTGTACCCAAAATCGAATCGTTTTTTTCTTTGCATCATTCACTGCACATATTGTACGAAGTTTGGTTAACTTCCCTTCGGCGGTTCATAAGCTATCACGGTAACGAAAATCTGCTCCAGACACAGCCGGCACACAGCCCAAAACCATTAATGCCTTCAGCATCTTTGGCTGCACAGGCATAAAAAGGAAAATACTCTGTGATTAATGTTTACAATTTGGATTCCCTTCATTTTATGGACCTAGAAGTGAGTCCACTTGGTCCACCTTTCTCCCAGGAATTCCATAACCGACAGCTGTTGAGATAGCATACTAGAGGCACTATAGAACATACTGCACATTCAAAATCTTGTCGCCAAAATATCTGCCTTGGTTAGAGTATTTACTATAAGGCTGAAATTTGGCAAAAATGCAAAATTTGCAATGTTAAAAATTCATTTGCAAATAATGCAATAATGCAAATTAATAATAAACTTTAAATATTAAATTAAAAAATTAAAAAATTAAATAAAACTAGAACTGCCACTTTAAAACTGCTGGCAGTGATGACCGGTTTACTCGCACCCACTTTTGATACAACCCCACTTTTGATATAACCCCACTTTCATTGGACATGCTTTGACACAACCCCCTTGGATACAACCCTGACACACACACACACACACACACACACACACACACACACACACACACACCCCCTACACACACACACACACACACACACACACACCCCACCCCCAACACACACACACACACACATATCCACACACACACACACACACACACAAACACCCGCACACCCCTCCCCCCACACACACACACATATCCAGACAAGCGTGCATCCCCCTCCCCCCAAGACACATCCCACACACACATCCCTCTACACCCCCCCCCCCCCCCACACACACAGACACACACATCCCCACACACACACACATTCCCCCTACCCCCTACCCCCCACCCACATACACACACACAAACACATGCACACATCCTCCCACCCCCACCCCTACCCCCAACACACACACACACACACACACACACACACACACACACACACACACACACACACACACACACACACATCCCCCCACCCCCAACACACACACACACACACACACACAAACACACACATATCCCCCCCCCCCCCCCCCACCCACACACACACAGACATCCACACACACACACATCCGCACACACACACACACACACACCCACACAAACACCCCCCCCCCCCCCACACACACACCGCTCCACACAAACACACACACATCCCCCCCACCCCATCCATTTAAAAAAATATTTTCGTTTAATTAACGGTATCTGCCACCCGTGGAAGAACGTCATGCCATGGCATGACGTCATCCGTGGCCCGTGCCGTATGTCAGCGTAAGAACGAAGTATCCCGTCGATCGAACTTGGTCAAATTTTTCATGATTGTCACCAAATTTGTTGTGGTATTTTGTTAACTCATCCGAGGCAATACGACAATCGAAATCCGATTTGAAATCGGAGCAAAATGGACGCCGCAAGGTCTGCCTGCACGCATGGATATTTTACCTGAGGAAGAATTCACTTTGGAAATGCGATCCATTTAAAATGTTAGATTTTGAATAACTTCGTCATTTTAAATCGGATTTCCACCAAATAAAGGTCACCATTGCTTGCAGATACCTCTCTTTCTCCTTAAAATTGAAGACAGGATGAACTTCAGAGCGAGAAATAAGCCGAGGCGGCGGAGAGTTTTACAATGTTATTTTCCAATGTAAATGACAATATCGTGTAGTTTTACGAAAATTCATCAGAATTTGCCCAGATTTGTTGCATTAGAATGTTAACACCCTCTAGCGACTGCCAAATCCGAAGACAATTTAATTTCGAGCTACCCTTAGCTCGTGAGGTGGTTATGTCACATGGCCTGGTCAAAAAAAGGTGTTGTGGTTGTTCTTCTTCAGGCAATAACAACTTCTAGTTTCCAGACTGTACATCCAATCATCTTGAAATTTTGCACACTTGTTACTCTTCATGACTTCTACTATAGTATGAAGTTTCAAGTCGATCAATAAAGCGATTCAAGAGATATCCATTAAAAAAATTTTTTTCCCGTTTAATTAACGATATCTGCCAAACCACGTGACCTATCGCAAATTCTAAAATGACATTTTAGTAGACTGACATGCTGAACAGATCTGTGAAGTTTCTCCTCGATTGGATCAAAAATGAGGGAGGAGCTAGGTTTTAAAGGTTCATGCTTAGAAACGTCATAACTCTGAAACCATGTGATGCATGATGTCATGCTCACCGACTTTTTTGTTCGTCATGGGTATGCGATTCTGCTTGCAAAGTTTGGCCTCGATCTGTTCAGCCATTGCAGAGAAAAAGGGGGTTTCGTGTTTTCACGAAAAGCAATATGGCGGCCGAACCACGTGACCTGCGACGTCATAATTACCATTAAAATATTATACAGACCGAGTCCCTCCTATGGTGAAAATTTGATCTCAATCGGCCCTATTATTGCTGAGAAAATGTTTTTTAAAGGAAATTAAAACTTAAAATGGCAATAGCACTGGGAGACATGGCCTGGAAGGACAAAATGGTGCGTTTCTTCTTCTTTCAACAATAAAGACTTATAGCTTCGAGACCTTACATCCAATCATCTTGAAATTTTGCACCCTTGTTCCGCTTGATGAGAGCTACATTGCATTAAAAAGTCAAGTCGATCCATGCAGTTGTTCAAGAGTTACAAGCTTTTTAAAATTTAACTTCCATTATTTATTGCGGCCAAACCATGTGACTTATCAAAACGTCTCAAGTAACGTTGAAACATACCCCCATGGGGAACATTTGTGTAAAGTTTTCACTCGATATCTCCACAAATTATGGAGGGGATACCATTTCTAGTTTGAGCTTTAAAACGTCATAACTCTGAAACCATGTGTCGGATGACATCGTGCTCGCTGACCTTTTTGTTCGTCATGGGTATGCGAATATGCATGCCAAGTTTGGGCTCGATCCGTTCAGCCGTTGCGGAGAAAAAGGGTTTTTTGTGTTTTTTCACGAAAAACAAGATGGCGGCCGAACCATGTGACGCATGACTTCGAAAATTTTTGCATTCTGAGTTTTTTTTAACTAAGCATCTGGGAAAAAAATCCCATTTTCGGGGGAGAAAATTTTTTGTTTGACGATTTCTAACCTCTTAACGTTAGCATTTTTAATATACTCGATACACATGTCTTTTGTTCCCATTGAAGAGTTCTTTAGAATGAGCCATTCCTCAAATTTTTCCATTGAGCCGTTTCGGAGATACAGAGGGGAAAAGTTGAATTTGTTTTACAAGATGGCGCCCACACCACGTGACCTATGACGTCATAATTAGCATTAAAAAATTCTAGGAGCCGAGACGATCATTTGATGAAAATTTCCTGTCAATCCGACCAGCAGTTGCTGAGAACATTAATTATGAAGTTTTCAGAGGTGCAAAATAGGGCGGAAGAATAACAATAAGAAAAACTCTAGCAGTAATAATAGGTTACTCTCCATTTCATGGAGAGTAAACCTAATTAAATAAACAATTATTAATAAATTTATAATTAAATTTTATTAATTAAAAATAAATAAATGAAATAAATCAAATTAATAATATAAATTAATAATGTTAAAAATTAGCAAAATTTGAAATTTTCAAAATGGTTTTGTTGTTACCCAGGTGCACGAGTCAAAAGGTACAAACTTAATTTCGAATTTCGAGCAACAACTTAGTTTAGAAAACAAATAATGATGATGTCATCGGTCACGTGGTTCGGCCGCCATCTTGGAAAAACCGAAAAACTTTGCACCTCTATATCTTGAAAGTGCTGAATAGAAAAAATTGAGACATGGCTCCGGGTAAAGAACTCTCAATGGGGAATAAAATATGTTAATGATGATGTCATAGGTGCCTCCATTATGACGTCATAATTTGACAAGTTCAAAACTTCATCCGATCAAGATGAAATTTCTTGAGCATAATCTAGGAATAAATTAGTTTAGAAAACAAATAATGACGACGTCATCGGTCACGTCGTTCGGCCGCCTTATTTGTCCAAAATGGCCGATAAAAAAAAGTACATTCCGGCAAGTCCTCGGTCTCTGACCGATTTTTCATTTGTTTGTCTGGCTGCTCACTCATACTTGCCTGCAGGTCACAATTTGAAACCGATCTTCACGAAACTTCACCAAATGGTAGAGTTTGTGGTCCAACAAAATCCTATATATTTTTGAGGTCAAAACGTCAAAAGGTCAACATAGGCCAAGGGTCAACCACTTTTTAAAAGTTTATTCTAAAGGTCAACCACAGACCTTTTAAAGGTCAAATTTTTAAAATCCTCAATTTTCATCCGATTGACTTGAAATTTGAAGAGGATTTACATATCATCTTACTGAATTCACCCACTAACTATTTTTGAGATCAGCATCGGCCAAAGGTCAACAACAATTTCAAATTTCTAAAATCCTCAATTTTCATCCGATTGACTTGGAATTTGAATGTGATTTACATATCAGCAAACTGAATTCAAGCAGCAACTATTTTTGAGATCAGCATAGGTCAAAAGGTCAACATGGGCCAATGGTCAACCACTTGTTTCAAATTTCTAAAAGCCTCAATTTTCATCCGATTGACTTGAAATTTGAATTGGATTTTCATATCGGCTAACTAAATTCAACCACCAATTTATTTGTGAGGTCAAAAGGATACTCTACTGAGTGCCATTCTGCTTTGTTCTCTTTTGCCAAGTGTCGCTCCGAGTGATTTTTTCATTACTTGGCAAAAAAAATTTTTTTTGCAAGTATGTTGCTCACGTTTGCTTTGCAAGTATGTTGCTTTGCAAGTATGCTGTTGCTATGTTGTTTGTGTGTTTGTGTGTGTGTGTTTGTTTGTTTGTTTGTTTTTGTGTTTGTTTGTTTGTTTTTGTGTTTGTTTGTGTTTGTCTGTCCGCTCACTTATACTTGCCGACAGGACACAATTTTAAACCGATCTTCACAAAACTTTACCAAATGGTAGAGTTCATGGTCTGACAAAATCCTATATATTTTTGGGGTCAAAAGGTCAACATAGGCCAAAGGTCAACCACTTTTTTCAAATTTCTAAAATCCTCAATTTTCATCTGATTGACTTGAAATTTGAATAGCATATACATATCGGCAAACTGAATTCAACCACCAACTATTTTTCAGATCAGCATAGACCAAAAGGTCAACATAGGCCAAAGGTCAACCACTTTTTTTCAAATTTTTAAAATCCTCAATTTTCATCCTATTGACTTGAAATTTGAATAGGATATACATGTCGGCGAATTGAATTCAACCACCAACTATTTTTGAGATCAGCATAGACCAAAAGGTCAACGTAGGCCAAAGGTCAACCACTTTTTTTTTTCATTTCTAAAATTTTCACTTTTCATTCGATTTACTTGAAATTTGAAGAGGACTTACAATTACATATCGGCTAACTGAATTCAACCACCAACTATTTTTGAGATTAGCTTCGGCCAAAAGGTCAACAGAGGCCAAAGGTCAACCACCTTTTTCAAATTTCTAAAATCCTCAATTTTCATCCCATTGACTTCAAATTTGAATAGGATTTACATATCGGCTTACTGAATTCAACCACCAACTATTTTTGAGATCAGCGTCGGCCAAAAGGTCAACGTAGGCCAAAGGTCAACCACCTTTTTTTTGAATTCTAAAATCCTAAGTTTTCATCCGATTCACTTGAAATTTGAATGGGATTTGCATATCAGCAAACTGAATTCAACCACCAACTATTTTTGAGATCACCATAGGCCAAAAGAGCAACATAGGCCAAAAGTCAACAACAATTTCAAATTTCTAAAATCCTCAATTTTCGTACGATTCACTTGAATTTTGAATGGGATATATACATCAGTTAACTGAATTCAACCAACAACTATTTTTGAGATCAGCATAGGCCAAAAGGTCAACATAGGCCCATGGTCAACCACTTTTTTCAATTTTCTAAAAGCCTCAATTTTCATCCGATTGACTTGAAATTTGAATAGGATTTTCATATCAGCCAACTGAATTCAACCACCAACTATTTTTGAAGTTAAAAGGATGCTCTACTGAGTGCCATTCCACTTTGTTCTGTTTTGCCAAGTGTCGCTCTATGAGTGATTTTTCATTTGTTTGTCCGTTTGTGAACAAAATATCTCAAACAGTTGTGGACGGATTCGGACGAAATTTGGCAGAGATGTAGCATATGTGACAAGGACTAAATTATTAGATTTTGGTGTAGATTCGGATCCGGCTACAAGAATTTTTAAGTGATTCTTCACCTTGGGGTGATAGGGCCAAAAACATGAAAGTAAATTGTGGGGACGCAAAATATATTGCTTGTGAGTTTGTTTATTTATTAGTGATTTTCTTCGTGGTTTTTTCTGTTTGTTGTTTCGTCTTTTTGGCTCACCTGAAACATACAGTAGTTCAGCAGGATATCTCAAAAAGTTATGGATGGATTTGGACGAAACTTGGTGGACTGATTGGGTGTTTGACAAGGACGATTCGATTAGATTTTGGTGAAGATCTGAATATGGATTCGGATATGAGAATTTTTTAATTTGTTAGTGATTCTTCACCATTGGGAGGTAGGGTCAAAAACGCTACATAGCACAATATCTCAAAAAGTTATGGATGGATTTGGACAAAACTTGTTGAACAGGTTGTGTGTGTGAGAAGCAAGAATCAATTCAATTTTGGTGAAGATCCGGATCCAGCTCGTAAAATTTTAAAGCGATTCTTCACCATTGAGTGATATGGCCAACCAGGCCGAAGTTTGCTCTCTACTGAGTGCCGTTCTAGTTTTAAATGTTATACCCGAGTTGTCAGTGATGGTCTCAGTGCTTGTGCAGTTGACAAATCCTCATCCGCAATGTAATGGTGCTGATTCCTTACGATGGCTGTTGCCTCTAGATGAGTTGCTGCAATAGATTTGGAAGAATATGAGCTTTATTTTTAAACTGCTGGAAAGCTTACATCAACAACCAAAGTGGACTGTCGTGTATTGTGTTAAAAAAATTGTTCGTACAGAAGTTAAGGCTCATAGAAGAGCTCAGTGACAGATGATGATGGGGAAAACGCTTAAAGTTGTGGCAGGAAATGGACAATGGGCAGACAGCCAACTTGGTTGTTTGTTTCATTTTAACTTTTTATTTTGATTCAATATTGGTTGGCTGGAAGAAATGTGAGCTCAGAGCTTGATAATCCATAACTTTCCAGTAGTTAATCTCCATCAACGGCATTACTTTTGATTTGAAGCTGAACCACCATGGTTAATCCTCTCTGTGTGACCACTGACAGTAAATTGCAACATTTGCGATGAAGATTCATCAACAATTTCTTTGCAGGATAATACCTGGTGGAAATTAACAAATTGATAATTTCACTATTCATGTTGAGAGGGTTAAAGATCTGATGAATGATGTTGGGGCAAATAATTTAGTTTTGCACCAAGTTATGACTATTTAAATGGTTTAACTTGTGTTTTACCTCGACCTCTTTCACAACTGTTCATGCAAAGCGGATACAAGAACAAAGTAAGCATGAAAGTAAATTGGTAGGGAGAGTCATGTTGTATTTCTGGATGTGCAATTGCGATGTGGTGCAGAACTTGCTATAATGTTGACTGAGGAAAAATTGCAGGCTGGATACGGCAGCACATGGTGTGTAGTGTGTGTGTGTGTGTGTGTGTGTGTGTGTGTGTGTGTGTGTGTGTGTGTGTGTGTGTGTGTGTGTGTGTGTGTGTGTGTGTGTGTGTGTGTGTGTGTGTGTGTAAGTAAGTAAGTGTGTGTAATGTGTACGTGTATGTATGTATGTATGTGTGTATATATATATATATATATATATATATATATATATATATATATATATAGTCGAGAACAGGTAGTAGTAGTCGTAAATCATCTTCTTCATTTCCACTATTAATAGCTGGGCGGCTTAGCTAAAAAATTCAGATCGATTGTGCCTTTTCCCTTAAAAGCATGAAACTTGGCACATGGCTAGAATACCCGAAAAGAAAGATTTTTAGTCCAGGGGGCATCCCCAATTTCACCCCATATAGCGGCCATCTTGAAATCCAAGATGGCCATCATACAAGACCTATATTGATGAATATCTCCATAATTAGAACAGATATCAAAATGGTTGAAGTGCCTATACCTACATTTTTAGGGTCTAGGAATCCGATGGCAACATAAAATATTCAATAGTATATGGCATACCATGCTTGCATACCTGCATACCTGGCATACCTGCATACCATGCTCACAACCTGTCTCAGTCAACTCGACCAACATCTGTAACGGCTCTAATGCCGCTGTTTCATGAAAGTGCACACACTGTGGCCATGATAAAACACTCCATGGATGTCATTGGGAGTGCCGTGCAACATCTAAATCCAGGACAGACTCCTGTCATTGCCCTTGATCAACCATTATTTGCAATTGCAAAACAGATTCAATGGAAATGGCATGAGCAATATGGAGGGGACAGATTTGTTCTGCTATTCGGAGGATTGCACCTTTGAAATGACTGCACTGAAGACATCGGGTGACTGGTTATCTGGAAGCGGCTGGGTAGAAGCATTGGTGCAAGCCAATATTGCCTCAGCGGGAAGTGCAGATTCTTTCCTGCGAGCTGCACATGTTTCACGCTCGCGCAATGCCCATCAGGTGACAGCTGCAGCCTTGCACATACTGCAGCATCGGGCATACAATGACTATGCAATAGAAGCTGAGACGAAACTTTCATTTACTGATTGGTGTGGCAAAATGACCAAGGAACACCCACAGTTCCAATACTGGAGTCTCACGATGGCATTGGAGAACAGCATCCTGACCTTTGTGCGCTCATTGAGGGAGGCTGACTTTGAAATGTACTTAAATGCTTTATGGGAGCTTCTTCCGTGGTTCTTTGCTCTTGACCATACGCACTATGCAAGATGGGTCACAGTCCATTTGCGTGATATGATGGACTTGCACAAGACACACCCTAAAGTTCTGGATAATTTCCGAGCTGGCATGTTCACGGTACAAAAGACCCAACGCAAATTTTCTTCAATTGCTACAGATCATGCACATGAACAGAACAATGCACGTATCAAGGGAGATGGAGGAGCTGTGGGTCTGCTGGACAATGCCCATGCTCTGCAAAGATGGATGGTTGCAGGTCCAGAGGTCTCAAGGGTGATTGATGAGTTTGAGACTGCACAGGAGCAACATGAAAGCAAAGCGCCATCACTGCATCATGATCAGAATAAAAGCACCCAGATGACCTTTGACAAACATGTCAGATCACTTGTATCAGTTATCGAGGAGCTAGGTAATCCATTTCTTGAAGAAACCGCTGACCTTTTGGTCCTTGACACAAAGGATATAGCAAGTGCATCAGTCGTACAAAGTGTGAAAGACGTGCAGAAAGTGGGAAAGGAGGCTCTGGAGTCATTTGTGCAAGAGAGGCTGATTGAACGCTCAAAGCCTTTGAATGATGTCGTCCCGCGCAAAAAGTTACCTCTGTTTGGCAGCTCATCAGTAACAGACCAGCTGACAGATAAACACAAGGTAGCCTCATTGAAGAGTGATGTTCAACTGTTTTCTCGCCTCTATATTGCCTGTCAAACCCGCGAGGGAAACCTGGATGAATTTTTCCGTCATGAAAATCAATCTTTCCCTCCATCTCTGTCCAAGGATGGGAAGCTTCGACCTGGTACAAAGAGCGACCTTTTGGACTGCTTAGAGGAACTTTCACCATCAAGCACACAGATGCCAGAGGTGACGTGTCATACTTGACGGGGCAGTAATTGTTCAAAAGCTAAAGCCCGATGTTGGCACAGTCAAAACATTTGGCGAATATGCCGAAAAGGTCTTCATCCCATTTGTTTTCTCACAGTACAAATCTGCAACCCGACTTGATCTGGTGTGGGACCGTTACCTACCCGACAGCCTTAAGAGCATGACCCGTGAAAAGCGTGGCAAGGGGGTTCGCCGACGAGTAGATACCTCAGTTGCAATTCCTGGACAGTGGCAGAACTTTCTTCGAGTTGATCAAAACAAGCGTGAACTCTTCAGCTTCCTTTCCAATGAAACAATTAAATAATTTGAAGACCAGCGCAAGGAGCTAGTTGTCACACTTGATACAGAGGTTCTTACTGCTCCACCACGCATTGATCTAGAATCACTCTCCCCATGCACTCAGGAAGAGGCAGATGGTCGGATGTTCCTACATGCTGCTGATGCAACACAGAGATGGCATAGTAAGGTCCTCATACAAACTGTGGACACCGATGTTGTCGTGCTTGCAGTTACAGCATCCCAGAAGCTTTCAGTGATGATATTGTTACATATTTATGTGAATGTATGTGAATTACCATGCAGGTCTTTGCTTCCGTGTGTAGTATATTAAGTTGTTGTGTAGTTGTTGTGGTTGGAGGGTCAGGAGCCCTTCTGAAAGAGTGGCAGGAAACGGAAGTGGCCGGAAGCGGAAGTGACGGGAAACGGAGGAGAAAGACACGAGGGAAAGGAAGGTTTCTTCTTCCTCGCCCCGCTCCGACAAAAGGTGGAAGCGACCTTGCGCTGCGTGGAAAACGCGCCGTTTCGAAACGTCTGGCGAGAGGAGTTACCTGGGCGGTAAATACCTTTTGACACGTCCAGTCACCGTGAGTTCGTGCACGAAACCAAGCGTCCGGGACAGTTTGCCCCGTCTACAAAGACGCGTACGGGTCCGCACGTTGGGCCTCGCTCGCGTCGGAAGCCGCGCTGGGTTTGCCCCGTGGCTTGGCAAGGAGGTGCGCTGCAGCCGCGGCCCCAGTCCGAGACGGCACGTTTAGAGCACGTCCGCCCGGGGCTCGTTCAACCGCCCGTGTGCGGAGAGGAGAGACATTGACCACGGAGGGAGTCAGGAGTGGGGCTCACGTGAGGAATGTATTAGTATAAGATGGCCATCTTAGAGTTTGTGTAGATGAGTTCACATGGTTGTAATATTGATTGTGCCTGGTTGTGTATTGTGGATTGCTCGGGGAAAATCTCCGTGGTTGTGTCTTTGAAAGTGTTGGGTATCATTACCATTGGAAATATATACTTGCACATCAGTTGTCTCCTGGGTGAAATTCCTATGGATTGCGTGGCGAATGCGCCTATATAATACTATTTGCTGGCGAAGGTCCTCTCACGGTCCGGGGGTCACCGAGACCTGGTATGCACTGAGGGGACCACGTAACAGAATTGGGGGCTCGTCCAAATTACGATTTGCGGTTTCGCAATTGGGTCTACGTCCGGGATCTAAAAGTGTATAAAATAATAAAATAATAATATTTTTGGTAATTAAAATTTATTAATTAATTATTAATTGGTAATATTTTTTTTTTGAGAAATTGGGGAAAGTCTTGGGGTGAAGGTTAACAGGTGTTAACGATAGGCACCATGGCGTTTGTGGCACAGAACTTTGGGGTAACCCCGAGTGAGGCACAGTTCCGAGCGTTGCTAAAGTCGGATCTCTTGAAATTGGCCAAACATTTTAACTTGGAGGTCCGAACTAATTTGAGGAAGGCAGAGTTGCAGGCCACGGTGATACAATCTATGGTGGGATTAGGAACATGGGACGAGTTAGCCTGGGAGTGGCTACCCGAAGAACCAGAAGACGTGGAGCTCCGGAAACTGGAGTTGCAATTACGGAGCCAGGAACGGATCAAAGAAGAAGAAAGGAAAGCAGAAGAGAGAAGAGAAGAGAAGCAAGCAGAGGAAAGGAGAGTGGAACGAGAATTCCAGGAAAGGTTAAAAGAAGAAGAAAGGAAAGCAGAAGCGAGGAGAGAAGAGAAGCAAGCAGAGGAAAGGAGAGTGGAACGAGAACTCCAGGAAAGGTTAGCAGAAGAAGAAAGGAAAGCAGAAAAGGAAAGAGCAGAAGAAGAAAGGAAAGCAGAAAAGGAAAGAGCAGAAGGAGAAAGGAAAGCAGAGGAGAGGAGAGAAGAGAAACAAGCAGAAGAAAGGATGAAAACAAGGGAACTCGAAGCAGAGGAGAGAAAAGCGGAAAGGGAATTAAAGGAACGTGACATGGAGCTTCAGCAAGAAATCAAATGCAAGGAGCTGGAGTTAATGAGAGAACGGGGAGAGGCACCACCCTTGCTGACGGGGTCGACACCTAACCAGAAAACCTGGGATGTGGGCAGACATGTGAGGCTGGTTCCACCGTTCAGTGAAAAGGAAGTCGCGAAATTCTTCCCACACTTTGAGAAAGTGGCTCGACAATTAAACTGGCCGGAGGAGGCCTGGACCATACTCGTACAAAGTGTGCTGGTGGGGAAAGCTCAGGAAATTTATTCGGCATTACCAATGGACCAATGTGCAGATTATGAGGTACTGAAGAAGCACATCCTCAAGGCCTATGAGTTGGTTCCGGAAGCTTACAGGCAAAAATTCAGGAATGCCAGGAAGAGGGAGAGTGAGACCCATGTGGAGTTTGCCAGAGTGAAAGAAAACATGTTTGATCGGTGGTGTGAGTCAAAAGGAGTCGGGAAAGACTTCGAGACATTGCGGGACTTGATCCTGGTGGAGGAATTCCAGCAGTGTGTCCACGAGGACATCAAAGTGTACCTGCAGGAAAAGAAGGTACCAAAGTTGTGGGACGCAGCCACCATGGCAGATGATTATGCCTTAACCCACCGAATAGGGGTCCACGAACCTAACTCCTCGCCTAGATCTCCGCAGGGGAGGTGGGGAACAGCAGGTGCGGAGAACGACCATACATGGCGGCGGCCTCGAGATGATTATGGGGACAACTATGATACCCCACCGGTTCGAAATCAGAGGGATGCGGGCCCAAGACAAACTTATAGTTCGGGGGGCCCGAGGCAGACCCCGAGTTTTTCCTCCGGGCCTACTTGCGCGTTTTGCAAAAAACCTGGACACTTGATGTCCAGTTGTTACCTCATGAAAAGGGACAACCCAGAGCGGAGTCCGACTATTACAACTCCGAATGCGATGGCTAGCGTAAGAAATCGCCATCAAGAGGGTTACCAACCATTTATTTCCGAGGGGTTTGTGTCACTGGATGGAGCCTCGACTAACCGGAGACCGGTTAGGATATTGAGAGACACAGGGGCCCATCAATCTTTAATGCTTGAAGGCATTTTGCCATGGTCCGAGGAGACGGCAACGGGGGATAGTGTTCGTTTACAGGGGATCGGGGGCGGTGTTAGTGCTCCCCTTCAGGTCATCCAGTTGGAGTCCGATTTGGTGTCAGGACCGGTCACCGTCGGTTTACAAGCCACGTTTCCTGTAGAGGGTGTATCTGTGGTTCTCGGGAATGATTTGGCCGGGGGTCAAGTTTATGGTAACCTGAGGGTTGATAAAGAGCCCAGCAGGGAAAATAACACCACACCAGCTCGGGATGGTGACAAAAGTGCCAAGTTATTTGTAGGGGGACTGAACTTCAAAACAGAGGAAGAAGTTCTGACCTCTGTCTTCAACAGATATGGGCCGCTGGTGGAAGTGCGGTTGGTAAGAGACTGGGAAACGCAACAGTCAAGAGGGTTCGGCTTTGTCACGTTTGCCAGCACAAAAGATGCCAGAGAGGCAGAGAAGAATTGGAATGGCAAGGATTTGGAGGGTCGGACCATAACAGTAGGGAAGGCATTTCGTAGGCGTCGAGAGGTCTACAGGAGAGGACAACTGGGCGGTAGTTTTGGTGGTGGCCGCAGTCAATATTATTATGGAGGCTCCCTGAGTTACGGCCGCTCCCGAAGGAAGAATTGGCAAAGTAGTGGCCGAGAAGAAGACCGGTATTCAGGGGACTACAGGGACCAGTGGTCCCACCCTAATTATTAGGGACGTTCTGAGAAGTTGAAGCACTGAAGGCGGCGGAGCCGCCGAGCCAAGATTCCTACACGAATTAACCGTGAACGCCGTTCCTAAAGGCGTCCATGTAGTGAACTTTCCTGCACGGACTAACCGTGAACTCCACGTTCCTCAAGGCGCCCATGTAGAGAACTTTCCTGCACGGACTAACCGTGAACTCCGCGTTCCTAAAGGCATCCATGTAGTGAATACTCGGCTTGGCCTCCCGGAAAAGTGCTATCGAGTGGCTTAACTGGCTTTATTTTTAAGTGATAACTGTGCCCGGGGGGAACTGATAATGTGGGGGGGTTGAGTTATCTGGTTTGTTTCTCCAAATTGGCCGGCAAAGAAAGTTTTCGCTGGGTTCAAACTTTCTTTCTTGAAGGGGGGGGGGGTGTTACATATTTATGTGAATGTATGTGAATTACCATGCAGGTCTTTGCTTCCGTGTGTAGTATATTAAGTTGTTGTGTAGTTGTTGTGGTTGGAGGGTCAGGAGCCCTTCTGAAAGAGTGGCAGGAAACGGAAGTGGCCGGAAGCGGAAGTGACGGGAAACGGAGGAGAAAGACACGAGGGAAAGGAAGGTTTCTTCTTCCTCGCCCCGCTCCGACAAAAGGTGGAAGCGACCTTGCGCTGCGTGGAAAACGCGCCGTTTCGAAACGTCTGGCGAGAGGAGTTACCTGGGCGGTAAATACCTTTTGACACGTCCAGTCACCGTGAGTTCGTGCACGAAACCAAGCGTCCGGGACAGTTTGCCCCGTCTACAAAGACGCGTACGGGTCCGCACGTTGGGCCTCGCTCGCGTCGGAAGCCGCGCTGGGTTTGCCCCGTGGCTTGGCAAGGAGGTGCGCTGCAGCCGCGGCCCCAGTCCGAGACGGCACGTTTAGAGCACGTCCGCCCGGGGCTCGTTCAACCGCCCGTGTGCGGAGAGGAGAGACATTGACCACGGAGGGAGTCAGGAGTGGGGCTCACGTGAGGAATGTATTAGTATAAGATGGCCATCTTAGAGTTTGTGTAGATGAGTTCACATGGTTGTAATATTGATTGTGCCTGGTTGTGTATTGTGGATTGCTCGGGGAAAATCTCCGTGGTTGTGTCTTTGAAAGTGTTGGGTATCATTACCATTGGAAATATATACTTGCACATCAGTTGTCTCCTGGGTGAAATTCCTATGGATTGCGTGGCGAATGCGCCTATATAATACTATTTGCTGGCGAAGGTCCTCTCACGGTCCGGGGGTCACCGAGACCTGGTATGCACTGAGGGGACCACGTAACAATATGGTTACAATTTGGGACAGGCAAGAACATGCGATTTATCTCTGCACATGATATAGCCACAGCTCTTGGCCCTGAGAAATCTAAAGCCCTCCCCATGTTTCATGCACTAACAGGGTGTGACACTTCTTCAGCGTTTAATGGGCATGGAAAGGTAACTGCATGGAATGTGTGGGAATCATTCCCTGAGCTCACAGAGGTACTAGCAGAAATTTGCCACCAGAGCACAGAGATAACTGAAACCTGCATGAACGTCATTGAGAGATTTGTTATTCTGTTGTATGATCGCACAAGTACTGCTACTGACATTAACATTGTACGAAAGAAACTGTTTGCAAAGAAGGGCAGACCTGTGGAATCGATTCCACCAACACATGATGCCCTTGTGCAGCACGTAAAGCGGGCAGTATACCAAGGCGCACTATGCTGGGGACAAGCATTGCATGCTAAGCCTGATCTACCAAGCCCCACTGAATGGGGTTGGCAAAAAACGTCTGCTGGCCAGTTCAAACCAATATGGACAACACTTCCAGAGGCTGCAAAGATCTGCAATGAACTTGTTAAGTGTGGGTGCAAAAAAGGATGTACTGGTCGTTGCCGGTGTAAGAAAGCTGCATTTCCCTGTACTTCTCTCTGCGCATGTGATGGAGAATGCAGCAAAGACTAGAAAACCACAAGATGGCACAGTTACAGTCTGCGATGTCATAGACACTTTTAATCACTGAAGAATGCCAACCTGTTAAGAGTATTTATATGCATTCCCAGTATGCATGATACGATGCAAAATTAATATTTTCATATGACTGCTTAATATTTTATGTTACCATTGGATTCCTAGACCCTAAAAATGTAGGTGTAGGCACTGCAACCATTTAGATAGCTGTTCTAATTATGGAGATATTCATCAAAACAGGTCTGTTATGGTGGCCATATTGGATTTCAAGATGGCCACCATATGGGGTGAAATTGGAGATGCCCCCTGGACTAAAAATCTTTCTTTTGGGGTATTCTAGCCATGTGCCAAGTTTCATGCTTTTAAGGGAAAAGGCACAATTCATCAGTTAAGCAGCCCCACTATAATGAACGTTTTGTTTTTTAGCTTTTTATTTTTTAAGCCGGCGAGCAATGATGGCTTAGTCACTTGACTGGCATCCCAGAAGTTGTGGGTTCAATGCAGACAGGAGTAGATATAGTATACAGTCACGTGAAAAAGTAAGTACACCCATGTAAAGTTTTGACTTTTTCAACATATTTCAACATACAGCTATTTGATCTTCATTTCAACAATATTGACAGATAAAGGTGATATAACATAACAAATATCATGAAACATTTACATTTTGTAGTCCGTTGTATAATTTAAATAAACACAAATGCAAATTTCGCATGTGGAAAAAGTAAGTACACCCTTGGCTCTAATAGGTGGTATTGCCCCCTTTGGCAGAAACGACCTCAAGTAGGCGTTTCTTATAACTGTCTACCAGTCTCTGACATCGACTGGGAGAAATTTTTGCCCACTCCTCCATGCAGAATTCTTTCAGCTGTGCGATGTTTGAGGGGTTTCTTGCATGCACAGCTCGTTTCAAATCCCCCCACAACATCTCGATGGGATTTAGATCCGGGCTTTGACTTGGCCATTCCAGAACCCTCCATTTCTTTCTTTTCAGCCATTCCTTGGTGGATTTTCTGGTATGTTTCGGGTCATTGTCATGTTGCAAGGTCCAACTTCGGTTGAGATTCAACTTTCCAACAGATGGCCTCACATTATCCTCAAGCAGGCTCTGCAACAATGAAGAATTCATAGTGGATTCTATGATGGTGAGCTGCCCAGGCCCTGATGCAGCAAAGCTGCCCCAAACCATAATATTTCCACCAACCATGCTTTACAGTTGGTATCAGGTTCTTGTGGTCAAATGCTGTCTTTGGTTTTCGCCAAACATGTCTTCTGGTACTGTGGCCAAATAGCTCTAACTTTGACTCCTGTCCAGAGCACATTGTTCCAGAAGTGCTGCTCTTTGCCGAGGTGTTTATTGGCAAACTTTAGTCTTGCCCTGATGTTCTTTTTGGACAGCAAAGGTTTGCTCCTGGCACACCTCCCATGTAGATCAAATTTGTGCAGCCTCTTTCTAATGGTAGACTCGTGCACTTTGACATCAACAGTGGCAAGAGCTACCTGGCGGTCCCGTGATGACATTCTGGGGTTCTTAGAGACTTCTTTCAGCATCTTGCGGTCTGCTCTCGGGCTGAACTTGCTGGGGCGGCCTGGCCTGAACAAGTTGGCAGTTGTTTGTCATCTTCTCCATTTTTAGATGATCTTCCGGACAGTCGAATGATTGATTTCAAATTGTTTGGAGATCTTTTTAAATCCCTTCCCAGACTCGTAAGCATCTATAACCTTCTTTCTGAAGGCCTCAAAGAGCTATTTTGATGTAGGCATGGTGACACCGCACACTTCAACAACAAAGAGCAAACCAAACTAAATGTCTGAGGTTTAAATAAGACAGGTTCCTCCAAGATCCTCTCCAACGATGTTCTAATCATTTGCACCTGAGCTGGTGCACCTGATTCTAATTTTAGGTATTTGAAGTAGTGATAAATGTAGGGGTGTACTTACTTTTTCCACATGCGAAATTTGCATTTATGTTTATTTAATATATACAATGGACTACAAAATGTAAATGTTTCATGATATTTGTTATATTATATCACCTTTATCTTTCAATATTGTTGAAATGAAGATCAAATAGCTGTATGTTGAAATATGTTGAAAAAGTCAAAACTTTACATGGGGTGTACTTACTTTTTCACGTGACTGTACATGTTTGGATTCTTCTTTATCTGCATTTTCTTAATGTAACCATCAAATTAAACTAACATTCATAAAGGGGCTACTCGCATCAACAAGGCATATGTCTCCATCAACTCGTCTGATATACACATACTGCCAGTCAAACCCTCCCATTTATTTCCTTTAACAACTCTCTTGAAGAAGGTCAGCCACTCAAACATTTTGGCTTCACTTTCCCGGTGTGTACCCCGGTTTAGAATCGGTACACCGTATTCCTGCGCATCGAAGAGGCGATTAAGGGTTGGCGTCAGGAAGGGCATCCGGCCATAAAAACATTGCCTCAAACAGGGAACCATGATTGTCATGGGGCCCGCAAGGCTAACCCCTGCTCTAGCGGGGAAAATGGCCTTAAAACGATCATTCATTTCATTCATTCATTCATTCATTCATTTTTTCAGCCATGATATTTCTTGGGCAAGACAACAGAAAGACCCAACTGATCTGGTCTGAAAAACTTAGCCTTGATGAACTGGAAAGAGAAACTGCTCAATCCAACGTCCAATACGTAGAACATTGCTCTGCCCCCCCCCCCCACCCCCACCCTTCATTACCCTAAGGTTTATACCAACACAGTCTTCCATTCATCCCTTTCTGGTGAAACTCCCAAAATCCAGACTCGCTCCTCACCTCCACTCATTCATTCCTCCCCTTTCACTCCCTCTCCCCTGCTTCCTCACTGCCCTCCACCCCACACACTTCTGGAACCATGATTGTTCTACCCCTATTGAACCTCCCCAAGCCGTCTCTTTCCACGTTTCCAGTTCTTCCTTGCACTTTTTTGATTGAGAATTTGCGGCTGTATCCATCTTGTTCACCCCATGTCACTTCCCTTGTTCTCATGGACAGACAGCCCTGTGTCCATTATTTCTTCATGTCTTCCTCCCCAACTCCTCCACTATTTGTGTTCTGTTATGTGGTCCAGCTCCTCCACGAGCCTCAACACTGCATACTAAACACCCTGTGGTTTACTCTTAAATGCCTTGGGGTTACTTGAAAAAATATTACATCATCTTATTATGGCTTTTGCACCTGTTGTAGTTTTTTGTATTGAAGGCTCCAGTCACGGACTATGTAGTCCTCATCGAAGCCTGCCTTAAATAAAAGAGCTGCATTGATAGAAAAGTGAAGAAAGAGAGAATAGTCAGAGTTTTTGTGGAAGTAAAAAATCTGCTTTTTGAAATGGGGAAGGTAGTAAGTGTTTGGAAAGACATGAGAAGGTAAAAAGTTCCAGAGTTTGGCAGTGGAGGGGAAGAAACAAACATCATAACGGCCCACTCTTGAGTTGCCAATGGCCACACAATAATCACGTGACGTCGTGACATGTCGAGTATTCCGTGGTCTCTCGGGTGGCCCTTAAACGGGGTGAAATTTTAAAATGTTAATTTGAATGTTCTCATGGCCTAAATGTGATCCATTTGGGATAGAAACACTGCAGTCAAATTTCGTACAGGTCTGTTCATATTTAGAGGTAGTCCAGGCACCTTCAAGAATCAAGATTTTATATATAGAGAGCACGCAACAAAATATACTACTGTACAAATACACTTCTTAAAGTTCTTTTCATTTCTCATTATATTTAACATTCCTGATGTTATTATATTAGTTTCTAGTCAAGGAAGGTTCTCACCAACATAAGTCATATCATTGCTGCCTGATTTTAGCCAATGTTGCTTTCCGACAGTCGGGATAAGTACAGCGGTGTTCAGACACGACCTGAAGACCAGCTGAAGTAAGAATTGGAGTTGCTCCTCATCCTTGGTAAGGAGCCGGTTGTAACTTTTCATGAGGGCCACACCTCGTTCAGCGTGGTCATTTATGACCTTCAACTCCCTGATCTGTTCCACAGCAGCTCTGTAGCCTTCATGGTCACCCCATGTGCTTGGATCCACAGTTAAAAAGTCTGATGAGATTTTCAACTTTTCGAAGAATGTTTTTGTGTGTGGTGACCCAAATTCTTCAATTCCCTTCTCGCTTAAGGCTTTCATGTCAGGCCGTGGCATCTTTGATGGTTCTTCATCTAATGGACGCTCGCCTTTCAGTGCTTCCACCATCAGTTGTTTAGTAGCGATAGGCACTTGTTTGTCGAAGAAGGCCAACCCCACCAGCTCTTCTGACAAATACCACAGCTGGTTCCTCAACTTCTCACTGGTGGCTGTTGAGATTGCATGACTTGCAGTCTTATGAGAGATCAAGGTCTTCATCAGCAGCAGATCATTCATTGGAGCTTCAGCTGCACTTCGAGCTTTCATCCAGGCTTGCAAATACACTTCAGAAACAAACAGACAAATTTCTCGTTGGCCATTCCTCTCGTGCCGTCAGCTTGAACTGTTGGTGGAAAAGCCAGATTTTGAGACTGTAGATGGCCTTCGACATCCATCTTGTATGGTGAATCGCACCAGGAGCACGGAAATGAATGCCACGAGCAGGAACTCCTCCACGAAACAAAATGGTCAGTTCCAGAAGTTCTTTATAATCATCCTGTGGCTGATTGAGGTCAAGCTGCTTCTTTGCAAAATCGATAACTTTATCAGTCACAGGGAGAATGCTGTGTTTGACAGATTCATCAGAGAGACCAGAGATGAATGCAGTCTGGTCAATAGAGTCCCACTATGATTGGAATCTCTTAAACAGAAGAACTTCCGGTCCAGAGGTGCTCCCCATGACTGCTTTAAATGCTGCAGCAAGCAGCAGCTCCATAATGTGGTGACGAAATGCAAAGTACAGGAAGTCACGGCCATTTTTTTGTTCCAACAGAACACATGCCCCATTTCTGTGTCCTGTGTTCGTAGCAGTTGTGTCGAAGCACAGAGCTACCACCTGATCGGTGACACCCCACTCTTGCAGTGCTTTGAAAACAGCACCTGCTTGGGCCTCGCCAGTTCCTGATAGTATCTTAGGGACACCAAGTAGCTGGCTTACTCCTTGTCTGGAAATAAGTACAGGGAGACGATCTACATGAACTTTCCCAGTCAGATCAATAAGCAGTTTCCCATCCCAATGAACTGTAACTGGACTTTCATTCTTGAATTCAACCTTAAGGTTTTCTGAGAAACGAGTACATTCCTTCTGCCGTTGACGTCCAATGGATGATCGGTTAATATTTATTTCCTCAGTATTGTGACCAAGGCTCAAGGTTACTTCTGTTAGTACAAAAGTTGCCTTTCGATCAGACATCTGTGTACGATCAAGAGCAGCGGCAAGAGTCGGAGTGATAATGTTTGTACTGCCCCTGCATTTCTTAGCAGGAGTAACACCTACAGCTCCTTGAGGATCATCATCATCTGTTGTCTCTTCACCACTACTACTTGAAGATGCTAGCACCGACCGCGATGTTGAAGCCTCTTGGTCAGTAAGGGCCTTTTGCTGTCTGCGCACATCTGCTTGCCTTTTCAAGGCCTGACGTTCTTCCTTCTCAGCTAGGGCCTTATCAACTGACCCCATTGTTCCTCGGCGTCCTTTCTCACGTTGGGCGAGGAGAAATTCTTCGACTTCTGGGATTTTGATCAAAGAAACAGCATCCGCATGAGCAATGTCAAGTAGGTCATCTAAAGAATTTACAAACTCATCTTGATTCTTCTTTTGGCCATCAGTTGCCCGCTTCCTAAGCCTCTTGAGGTCTTTCCATCTGCCAAAGAGGGTTTCCAGCTTTTTGATACAATGCTGCTCTGCCTTTATGGGGATCCGAGCCCAATCAACCCAGATAGGGGAAAGCTCTCGAACAGTTTCTGTGCAAGAGATTCGCACAGTCTTTTTCTCATTGAGATGCCGGTGTATAAAGAGTCCAAGTACTTGCCGGTTTAATGGAAGCTTTGCACCAACAAATTCTGTTGTTGCACTGCCTAACAAGAACACTTCATATTTCTTTCTAGTCATTGCCATACTGACTCAATCTGTGAAAGAGAAAAAATAGGAATGTCAGAATGTAATATACATTTACAAGTACTTTTACATAATTATTTACAACATTTATGACTGAGATACAAGTGCAAGATGTATAAGGGTGAGAGCTCTTATTTTAATGTCCTTTTGACAATCATTTACACATATATTTAAATTCAATGTATACACGCTTATTTTATTTTCAATAATATTATGTATTTTATAAACTTATCTAGTGTAAGTACTAAGTAAGTATTTATTATACACTGCCATATTGCAATCATTATATCTTATTTAATATGTATGTTACGTGTCTATTTTAACTCATTATAACAATAATTTACTGATGTATCTGTAAATAATATGAATTAAAAAAAAAAAACCACCTTTAGAGGCCATTTTTCCCCGCAAGCGGGGGTTGGCCTTTTTCGGGAACTGTGGTTGTTGTTGTTTTTCGGTCCCCTTTTTGAAGCAATGTTTTACGGCCGGATGCCCTTCCTGACGCCAACCCTTTTTGCCGCCTTCAACGACAAGCAGGGAATTACCAGTGAACTGGTACTCAATTTGCCGACCTCGGAAGGATGACAGGCTGAGTCAACCCCCCTGGCGTTAATTCAGCGATTGACCGGGATTCGAACCCAGGATCCTAGGATCCTAAGCCGGCACCCTAGCCGCTAGCCCAACACCAGGGACTATGAATATGTGATGAATATGTTTGTATATGTGATGTGATGATGACTGATGTTTATAATATATATGTGATGTTTGATGACTATGATGAATATGTGATGAACAACACCGCAATATGAATATGGGGATGAATATGAATGTTGATGAATATGAATGAATATGAATAATATGAATATCTGTGATAAACTTAATTTAACTAGTTGATTGTTTTACCACTCTTACTCCAGTCCATAGATGTGATAATTATTCAGAAGCATGTTTTATCAAACGATTTTATTTATTTCTGTAGTACATACTGTATTATCTTGTGATATGTGTTTTTAGTGTTACGTGACCTCAATCACATGGCCTCTCGGGGGAAATGTTCAAGGGTGCTGGACTACCTCTAAATGTTTATGAATTTAGCTGACATTTGGCCTGGTTTGTTTTTTGGGCAAATGGACCAGAGCTTAACATTTCAAACTTTCAAAAATATGGGCCACCCTAACTGGTCTCGCTAATGGCGGAGGTATAAAAGCAGCAAGTTCTTGGGAGCAGAAACCGAAGTAATATCTGTAAAAAAGAGAAAGAGAGCCAACTTTGCGACGTAATTTGAGTGGGTTGAGTTTTGTGGTCAGTTTGGAAGAGCTGGTATGTCGGATTACTTTGGATTCAATTATGTCCAGTCAGTATGTGGAGCAAGAACCTTCCCAGATGGGAGAGCAGTTCTTAATGCAAGGACGAATCAATCTCTTATATCGTTGAAGCAACTGCCTGCTTCCTGCTCCCCTCTTCCTCTCTCTCCTCCAACACTTTCTTCCACCTCCTCCAATCTTCTACTTCCCTCTGCCACCCCCCCCCCCCCTCTCATATTACTACTCACTCTGCCTCACCCCAATAGCATCTTGCTTTTTGTCCACCTCATCCTGCCCTCTCTCCTTGCTCTTCTGCAATCTCTGACAGACGTCAACTGCTCTCCCTCCCCTCTCTTGTACCTGATGCTCCCCCTCCTTCCTTAATGGTATGGGCCTCAAACATCCAGGGCCTTCGCTCAAACCTGACCGATCTCTCTATACAAACATCAAAACGGCCCACCCTTCTTCTCTCAAACCAGACTTGATCTGCTTAACAGAAACCTTCCTCCTTCAACACGTCCCTGACTCCTTAGTATCCCTCCCTAGTTACTCCCTCCTTTGGTATGATAGACCTGAGCCTCGTCCTGGTGGCGGAGTTGCACTTTACATTAAAACAAAATATATTTCTCCCTCTCCTTGTACTGCTCGTACACCTCCCAAACCCCATGATTACCTCTGGCTATGGCTTCTCCTATGCTCCCACCTTTTGTTTATATGTGTGTTGTACCGTCCACCAGACAGTGATGACTCCATTTACACATCGCTGTCCGGCAACATGGACCAACTTCTATCCACTCATTCCAACTCTCTCTTCCTCATATGTGGTGATTTCGATTGTCATCATGCACACTGGTTGGGTGTGGGTACCTCTCGCACCAGCCATGGCATCTCATCAAAGGACTTCTGCGACTCATTCGGACTGACACAATCTGTCAATTTCCCAATCTGAATCTCAGTCAGCGGTACATCATTTATTCTAGACTTGGTCATGACTAAATTCCATGCAAATGTCAGCTGTTATTCTTCTGCTCCAATTGGTTCATCTGATCATTTGCTTGTTAAATTGGACATCTCTCTGGCCATTCTTAAAGAGCCTCCTCAGTGCCGACGAGTCTGGCATTTCACTCAGGCTAACTGGCATGGTCTTCAAGCAGCCATCAAACATCTGGACTGGTCTCTCATCTCTACTTTCTCTGACATGAACTTATCCTGGGAATTCTTCCAAAGAAAACTGCTCTCTCATGCACAGAATCATCCCATCTCGCCTTTTTCTTTTTTTTTCTTGTATACAGAATCTAGGCTCGTGTAAGAGCTAACACATTGAACATGAAAACATGCACAGACACATAAAAGATGCAATGAACGGAGCGGGAAACAAGAGGGGGAGGTGGAGGGGGAGGGAAGCACACAAGCACAACAACAGTAGAGAACAAGGACGTCGGTAGATTTGTGGAAGGGGGAGGGCTGGGGAGGAGGGAGGGGTACACCGTATAAAGCAAAGTAACACTTCTCGGAATTTCAGGTAAGAAGTTGGGCCTTGACTGAGTTTTGAAAAAAAAATGTTTAGAGGAAAAGAATCTTCGACATCTGAACAGGACTCCTCATTTATTCGAGGCAGACTTAGAAATTTTTGTTATGTGTGGATTCCATGATAAATTTTATTTCAGGGTAATACCTAGTAGGTTTATTGAATCACATGGGGGTAATTGTGGAGCTTTCAAAGGACATTGGAGATTGGAGAGTTGAGAGGAGTTTTAACGAGAGAGATGGAAAGAAATTTAGTTTTAGAAGCATTAAACTTCACCTGATTACATTTGCCCCACTGGGAAATATTGTCCAAATCCGAATTTAAAGAGGTGGCTGTGATGAAACGAAATGTAGATCGAGTGAGGGAAGATGGGGCAGATGGGAAAAAAACATAGAGGAATGTAATGTTGTCATCAGCATATGAGTGCATTTGGTTATTTGTAAAAGAAAGAAACGTCATTGATAAAAAGAATGAAGAGTGTTGGAGGCAGGATAGAACCCTGAGGGACACCGCTGTTGATTGGGAAGGAGGGTGATGTTGAACCATCAACAAATACGGAGATAGAGCGGTCGGAGAGAGAGCTCGATACGAGATAGCAGAGTGAAGGAGGAAAGCCAAAAGAGGGAAGCTTGGATATCAGACCCCAATACCAAACTCTGTCGAGGGTTTTTAAGATATGAAGGCCTACAACAAAGGATTCCCCAACATCTCTCAGAGAAGAGGCCCAGACATTCGTCATATAAGAAGGGATGTCACCATTAGATCTTGCCTCGTGAAAGTCATATTGATGGTCAGATAGAAGACTGTGATATTCAATATGCTTAAGGAAATGGGAATTGAGAAGACATTCAAGGACTTTGGAAATGGTGGAAGTCAGAGCAATAAGACAGTTGTTGGAAAAGTTTGAACGATCACCCTTCTTTAAAGTAGGCTCTACTAAGGCACGTTTCCATGAAATAAACTTCTTCTTTTTTTAAACAAAAACAAAACAAACTAGCAAGTTGTGAACCACCTCCTTCAAATATATAGTTTACTGTGCCATTCCCAAACAGAAAAAAATACTGTACATATACTCAAAGAAATCAAGTGTCGTTCTCGGTTCTAATTTTGAACCCTTGAGAAGTTTGGTGAATTCGTATTCTAGCACTTTCACACTGTTTTTGTTGTTCAACATTACTTCTACTTGAGTGAAAGTTGTATGAAGTACATAAAATTTTCACATTAAACTGGTCAGGATACACTTGTGGGGATGCAAAATATATTGCTAGTGAGTTTGTTTATTTATTAGTGATTTTCTTAGTGGTTTTGTTTGTTTGTTGTTTAGTCTTTTTGGCTCACCTGAAACATACAGTCGTTCAGGTGAGCTTATGGAATGACGCATCATTCATCCATCCGTAAACACTTGCAACCTCTCCGAAACTGCTGATGGTCGAACTCCAAACTTGGCTAAAATGATCTTTGGTGTGGTAGAACTCATGTTTGTTCATGGCATCCTCCCCCTCCACTGATAAGTAGGTCATCGTAAGGTTTAAAGGTTTCAAAAGTACTTGAATTTCGATCTAGATTGGCAGCCTTTTTGGATTACAGGAAAACCTTAAACAATCCGCTTCTCTTAAACCGATCAATGCGAAACCTTAAATTTCTGATCAACTCCCCAAGGGAAATATGTTTTGGTAACCATGAAGTCATCAGTCACATGTTATGGCAGCCATATTGGATTATAATAAAGCTTTAAAAAATCCTCTTCTCTGAAACTGCTTAACTGGTCGATGTTAAACTTTACATTTATGATCAATTACACGTAAGAAATATAATTTGATAACAATGATGTCATTGGTCATGTAGTCTTGCAGCCAATGGTCACGTGATCAAGGAAAACCTTTAAGACTCATCTTCTATGAAACTGCTTAACCGATCATTGCAAAACTTTTAAAACACAGTGAAACCTTGACTTACGAGTGCACCAACTTACGAGTTTTCCGAGATACGAGCCGTCGCTCGGTCGATTTTTTGCTTTGTGATGCGAGCCGAGATCTGAGTTACGAGCGAGCGAGCTTGGATATAAAACACGTAATCGTCGAAAAACATGAGCGAGGTGTGCGTGTTGTCGACTTGGCGAGGCAGCACGATCGTAGTACTTCTACGATATGCACGATTTTGAAGCAGAAGGAGTCGATAAAGGCTATAACGCCAGCCAAGGGTGTTAAGATTATTTCAAAGCTCCGGACCTCTGTCCATGAAGAGATGGAGAAGTTGTTGTTTGTGTGGTTGACGGAGAAGCAGCTCGCAGGAGATACCGTGACCGAGAGCATCATCTGTGAGAAGGCACGAGACATTTACGGGGATTTGGTGCAGCAGACGGCGGAAACATCAACGGACGAGGCATCGGAAGAGTCATTCAAAGCCTGTCGGGGATGGTTTGATAATTTTAAGAAGAGGACCGGCATTCACTCCGTCGTCAGGCATGGTGAGGCAGCAAGCTCGGATGTGAAGGCAGCTGAAGATTTTATTATAACTTTTGCCGAACTGATAGAAGCCGAAGGATACATCCCCCAGCAAATCTTCAACTGTGACGAGACAGGGCTCTTCTGGAAAAAGATGCCGAGGAGGACGTATATAACGGCAGAGGAGAAGAGCATGCCAGGCCACAACTTGTTCAGAGTGCCGGCGATAGCTCGCCTTCTCTTTGTGGAAGACACGGTGAGATCCTTAACATCCAACAACTAATGGGACACAAACGGGGCGCCCAGTTTAGCGGTACACACATTGATGAATCACCCTGCCTGTGAAACACCGACATGACAGGTTATAGCTGGGTCGGGATTCAAACCCAGGCTGGACAGTTTGGAGTCAAGTGTGCGTACCTCCAGTCCAGACCATCCTGCCAACTTGTATGCTGCATACAGGTGAAATATAAAGCGCGAGATATTTATATATATATATTTCAAAAAAAATTGGTGTGGTTTTTGGCGGGCTGGAACGGATTAATAGCATTTCAATTCATTTTAATGGGGAAATTTAATTTGAGAAACGAGCAAATTGAGTTACGAGCTCGGTCACAGAACGAATTAAACTCGTAAGTCAAGGTTTCACTGTATATGTTTGACGACCTATGGGAACATTTGATTATAAGAATCTGATCTGAAACACAATATGGGTGCCGATGACGTCATTATCCAGAAAATGATCAATAACTCGAAAAAGATGAATTTTAGACGCCTTAGAGTTGCACCTTGTCGAACATGGCTAATTTTGACACAACAGAAAGTGATATCATCATACCAAAAGTGGGCAATATCCCACACCAAGGCTCATAGACGGCAGGGTGTTACACTACTATGAACATCATATCAACTGTACGTGGCCTAAAATGTGTGTTCAAAATCCAGCTCTGATTTTTACCTTGATCCACCCCACTCCATTTTTGGCAATCAGCCGGGTGAGCTGCAGGACCATTCGTCCTCTTCTTCTTTTTTAACAGATTGTGTTTTGCATTATTTTCTGGAAACACATAGGATGATCGCCATCATCCTTTTGTTGCCTCTTGTCAAACACCAGGATAATTAAGCCTCTCATTATAGGGAAGACATAGGGGAAGGATTTTATTGCTGCTGTAGGGTTTGTTTCTACAATTGGCACCCCCAATTTGTAATGGTACCACAGAGTTTATTAGACCCCTACGAGTGCTAAATGACCATTTAGAAAAATATATCCTTTTTCTTTTCTTCTTCTTCTTGCACTCCCAATACTCCAAATTTCCCAGCTGTACTGTATCTTGGAGCTGGCAGGGACTTTCGGAATTAAAGTTTGCATCAATAATGGGAATAGAAAGTATGCAGGATTGACCTAATTTGTTTTGACATTGAAATAATTTTAAGGTCATGACCTGATTATAGTCATTTTATCATTTTTTTCACCATAACCTGACTAAGGTTTCTCCAGTCGGAACGGAATTGCCCTCCTTAACCTATAGCAAGGTGCATTTACGTTTAATTTCCATCATACTCTGAGTTAAAGGTCAAGGTCTTACATCCCTAGTAGTACTAATCCACCATTTCGGATGTTCTGCCTTTTTTCTGGCAATGTTCGAAGACTTTTGGAATCAAATTTTGCATCAATAATGGGAATAAAGAGTATGTACGGTTGACATAACTTTTTGACCTCGAGCTTATTTTAAGGTCATGGCCCAGTTATGGACATTTTAACATTTTTCACCACAACACAACTAAGCTTTGTCCAATCGGAACCAAATTGCCCTCTATAGCCTAGAGAAAGGTGCATTTACGCTTAATTTACATTACTAGGGCATGCCCGTACTATATATATATCTAAAATTATATCCCCCCCCCTCTATTTACATGAAATGGTTTGGTTCATTCGCAAAGCCAAAGCGAACGGCTTGCGAGTACGGTGACAATCCCCCCCCCTCTATTTACATGAAATGGTTTGGTCCAAAGCGAACGGCTTGCGGAGTTTGGTAAATAAATTGCCATAGCTCGGTAACTACTTCTCCGATTAATATGAAACCTTGAAAAGGCACATCCTCGGGTCCCCAGCAATATACCTGGCAAGTTTCAAGTATATCGGACCCGTGGTTGTCGAGAAACAGCGGTCACAGACAAACGACACACACACATACACACACACATACACACACACATACACACACACATACACACAGAGATTACTGGAATTATAGATAGATTATTCTCCGAGTTAAAGATCAAGGTCAAACGGCGGTCTGGGAAAAAAACACGTTTATTGTCATCTCCAATTTTGCTAATGCTCAAATGATCTCAAAGACCGCTTGGCCTTCCTCGATGTTTTTGCATCATAATAGTGGAACTGCACTAACCTTGTGCATTTAATATTTGATTAGTGTCCTTGACCTACTTTTTCGGATTGTCATCTAATTAACAAAAAACACCATTTCAATCATAACTGGTATAATTTTCCTCCGATTTTCCTGATGTTGGGTTTTATGGATACATTGTAGATGGAGATGCATTTTCTTAATCTACACTGTCCCTAAATGTTGAATGCCAAGGTGCAAATGGTGGTTCCAACAAAATATTTGGATTCATTGGATTGCGGGCCAAGGTCTTACCGTAGTGGTCATCCACTCCATACACGGTAAGACCTAATCAGTCTTACCGATAAGTAAGTGGCCAACCAGTAAGTTGAGGGGAGGGAGTCTTACCATTGGTAATCACTTTGTGATCACAGATATCGAGTTGTTTTTGCACCTTTAATAATAATTAAAGTACGTACAGGAGTAGTTCCACCAGGTTATTTTTTTCAGCAGTTTATAAGACTTAAAATACTACAAAACATGAGATTTAGAATTTACCAAGATAAATTTGTTCTTTTAACAAAAAGTAAAAAGTCTGTTACTTTTGGATAAATAAGGTCATTGCCCCAAAATGAAAATTGACCAACAGCAAAGACTCTGTACTACTTTGCCTTGTAACATATGGTACCATGGATACATAAGGCTACTTCCATTCTTCACTCGTATTTAGTACACAGGCCTATAATTATAATTATAAAATGATTGGTTCAAGCTATTTGTGCAGTAACGAGACTCTGTGGTGCCATGGTTTGAACCCTGCCCGTGTCATTCCAAATTTTTCAAACAATGTTTTGTGCTGCTTCATTGTTCGGCATGTGTTTGCCTGGTTCAGCATTTTAAAACCATAATTTTAAAACCATAGGGACAAAACCATAAGTTGGCAACCAGTGCACAGGCTTGATGAGCCTGCAATGAAGTGCAATGGCCTCCTCCTACATTGAAGTTCCTTGTACTAAGGGAACTCAAATTATGTTATTAGTCCCCTACCACTTTCACCAGAGGTGTGCTCTCTGACTGTAGGTTTGCTCTCCGTCTATCCATCTCTCCGTCCGTCTATCCCACCTGTGATTTTTCAGATTTTTTTCCCATACACTTTAACGTATTCAACTGAAACTTGGTACATGGCTTTATTATAACTAGCAACGGTACCTGCCCTAATGGGCGGGGCTTCAATTGGGAGGCCCAAATGAAAAGGCAAAATATCAGAAATTGAAGGCTTTTTTTTAAATTTTAAACGATTTATATAAACATCCGTTAAATCATATCACACGCAAATCATCAAAATCTAAACTGTATTTGTAGAATTTCAATAAAAGCCACATCACTGTTCATATCGGTAAATATTATTCCATCGTGTTTGGAAAAACTGGAAAATTGGAAATTGGAAAAATTGGAAAAACAATGGAGCCTATTTTACTCCAGGGGGTCCCAGGATTACCCACCCAAAAATTTGTTGCGATCGGTTCAGCTGTTTTTGCGGTACCTGGGAAGAGACGGACAGACATTTGGTGAATTATAGTAAGACTAGTGGGGTTACCCGTGGGAATCCCACGGGCATGGACGTGTGTGATATTCCGACATATTGAGTTAGATGCTGCACCTGCACATTCAGTTTCACAAAATGGGTACTGCCAATTTATCAGATCCACAAATAATGTAATCTACACAATGTATTTACTTGTCACACGCGGGGGAGAGTGGGTCACACGCGGGGGAGAGTGGGTCACACGCGGGGGAGAGTGGGTCACACGCGGGGGAGAGTGGGTCACACGCGGGGGAGAGTGGGTCACACGCGGGGGAGAGTGGGTCACACGCGGGGGAGAGTGGGTCACACGCGGGGGAGAGTGGGTCACACGCGGGGGAGAGTGGGTCACACGCGGGGGAGAGTGGGTCACACGCGGGGGAGAGTGGGTCACACGCGGGGGAGAGTGGGTCACACGCGGGGGAGAGTGGGTCACACGCGGGGGAGAGTGGGTCACACGCGGGGGAGAGTGGGTCACACGCGGGGGAGAGTGGGTCACACGCGGGGGAGAGTCGCTCACACGCGGGGGAGAGTCGCTCACACGCGGGGGAGAGTCGGTCACACGCGGGGGAGAGTCGGTCACACGCGGGGGAGAGTCGGTCACACGCGGGGGAGAGTCGGTCACACGCGGGGGAGAGTGGGTCACACGCGGGACATTGCCTGGACACGAAACAGACATTGCCTGGTGAGTGGGTTATTGTAATCAAATTGTTGTAATTGTTGTTGTAATTAATATATCTCGGCAATTTCCCATGTGTGCGTGAATTTTCTCAATTATTGCTGAAACCAAGACTAAAACCATCTATAAAAATGAAATCAGATCGTGAATTACAGTCGAGATAAAGGCTTATGTTATAGGCCTTTGAAAATGCATTTTGTTCTATAAATGGAAACTTTCATCGGATTTTATTCCCGGTTTTTTTCAACCGAGTCTAAAACCATGTTAGCGACCGTTAAAAATGAAATGATATGATATATCGAATTAAAGTTGAAATAAAACTGTGGGAGAGAGAGCAAGACACCATGGGCCTAACAAAATAGGCCTCAAAGCTATGCGAGGAAAGAAAATGGTGGATATTTGTTTTTGAAGCCCCTCCCAGACCGGGTGTAGCCACACCCCTGGACAGACACTTCACCTACGGAGAATATATATATATATATATATATATATATATATATATATATATATATATATATATATATATATATATATATATATATATATATATATATATATATATATATATATATATATATATATATATATATATATATGTCAGAAACCACCTTTTCTGATCGAAGTAGAGTTCCACCAACAGGCTTGAGAATGACGAGACCTTTATTAAAATAACACTTTATACGGATCCGGAGGAGACAGACATCTACAGCAAGCTACAGCAAGAACATGCCAAGTCAAGCCTTCCTGAAAACACATTGATTCTCATTCATTTATATATGAATACGATTATCAGAAAATCTCCGAGAGAACAAAGCGACTGGCGAGAGTCCCTCCCCGTCATTCCTAGCCCCCACCGTTATCCGCTCTGTCATTCGGGGGAGTGCAGCACGCACCTTATCATTCGGACCAGATGTGATTTCAAAACTCCGACGAGGCAGAAAATATAACTCATTAAAGGGAGGGTGCATTCTTGGCTTCGACAAACCCATAAAGTATATGGGTTTGTTCAAAATGAGTAATTCAGAGCATGTTTATACAGAGTCAAGCGTCGCTGTGATTAATACAAAATATATATGGTTCACGATAGGTTTTATGTCTGCAACCTAAACATTCTGCTAGTGTTACGCAAAATCACGCGCATGTGAGCGTTCTCCTGCCCGCGGCTCGAGGCGCCGTCTGAGAATCATGATAGGGATTTTACGACCGGCCTTATCTAGCCTCGAAAGTGCACACGTATACAATTTGTCCAACACGACTGAAGCGAGCCTTTCCTCATTTTAAATGAAAGCGAAGCAAAAACCTCATTGTAACTCAGGCGTCACTGTCATTAAACAAAACAGTTAATGTTTTTGGCAATTTATCAAAGGATTTATGTCTACGATTCAAGCAGCCTACCTAAGGTTCGAATACATTTTATTAACTCATGAAATAACATTATAGAACAGCATTTTATAACATAGCTTACGTGGTAATACGTCAGTCAACCGGCATTTATAATTGAGCATTAAGCAGTAACAAATCTGAGACCTGACATTCCTTCCTCTTGTCTCGTCGAGACAAAGTATCTCAAGAGACAACGTGCCACATCGGGCTTTATTGAAAGACCATCGTGTAATGCGGGTATCTCCCAAGGGCATACCGTGCGCCCATAGCGCCTCGCCCGTGCATTTGGGGAACGTGTCGTGTGGTGCGTGCTTGGAGCCTGAGGGCTCAAAACATGAAAGTTCATTAACGTTTCGGATCCACAACGAAGACGTCTGGTCCAGATGAGGTTCTGCTCCGCCAGAGGGTGCATCACTTCCCCTGCGGAACTGGCTCCCCCCACCCTTTGCAGACGCAGTCCTTGCAGATCTTCGAAGTTAATCAACGGTCATGCCCATGAGGTCCCTCACGTGTTGCTGTTCTGGGGAATACAAAATGTCGTCAGTATCTTGTGTCTCAATTTCCTGGTCAGGGTACAGAGCGTAAAAATCCGAATCCGAATCACTTGAAGCAAAGAGATCCGCAACATGTGGATCAAAGAGATCCGAAACATTTGAAGAAAAGAGAGGGACTTCCTTTATGTCAAAGTCTCCCATGGGCGCCTGGTCGGCTTGCGGGTCTAGGACATCCGCGTCGGGTCCCTCAACCGCCAGACCCAGCGTCGCAATCAGATCCATAGTTGGGTCAGAAGGGGGCGTGCAGCTGTCAGCTTGTAATACATAAGAGGCGTTAGCCAGTACACGCAAGGGGTTTATAGCACAAGTATCACAGTCATCACAGACACCGTTACAGGCAGCAGCCAGTTCCCACATGGGATCAACACAAGTATCACAGTCATTACAAAATTCAATGCAATTTTCTGGAGCGCCGGTCACGTCTGCCTTGTTGAAGGACCCGTTCAGGTCGACGGCCTCTGTGGTCAGAACCATAGTCGTTGTCGGCGGCTTCTTCAATTTCCATCCTGTAAAATACTTTCTCATACAGAGGAGGACTAGAGATTTCATTAGTGCCCCCCAAATTACTACCCCGATTATCACAGCCAGTGCGGTCAATAACCACTTCACTATGGTGCCCGTCCATCCCTGGAACCAGTCAGTGAGCCAGCTAAATGTATAAGAATTTTCGCGCGCGATCCGATCGATCGTCAGGGCGTGGCTAGTTTCCCTTAGTCTCACTATTGCGGCTGACACTCCTTCAGATGGATCGGGTATGTAAGTGCAACATTTTCCCTCTATTATTCCGCATACCCCTCCTTTCTCTGCCAAGAGCATGTCCAAAGCCACCCGATTCTGCATCACCATTGTACGCATGTGAATCACCGTATCCAATAGTATGTCATGAGCCGTAGCGGTGTCGTTTGCCACCTTTTCTAGGGCCAAAGCCAATTTATCTATCCGGAAACTATCCATGACTGTGCCCGCTCCTGGGAAGAAGAAACCAAACACCTTTTCCCATAGGCTCCCGTGTAGTTTAGTGGTTCCATCTTCGTTCATGACTGACCTCTTATAACGCCTGTCCAAGGACTTTGGGTCTAGCTCATCCAGTATCTCAACGTCAGGAAGGACTGAACCCAGATAACATGTGCCCCCCCAATTATTTGGTAAATAGGGGTAAGCCTTGTCGCCGCATATAAACATTGTCCCATGGGGTGGGACCAGGTGGGTGGATAAGCACTGGGTTCCCCTTACCACCCCATTAATCCTACTAACCCCCCTAGAGAATGTTATAGCCGTTATGTTGTGGTTGTGTTTATCTTGCAGTACTATTCGTAGTGTAATCCCCGAGCTCCCTTGTCCCAGCTTCCCGGGGAGAGTGTAGGCGCATTCTGATTCTCCCATACGCAAGTGGCCGGAACCCTGGAGGCAGACCGTCCCTTTCTGTGGTTTGACCCAGACGGGGGCAGGCCTCTCGGCCACATGGGCAATCATTGACGGGCGATAATTAAATTGTCGATTGCAACTCTTGCCGTTGTCAACCCCTTCTCTTTCCAGCGTGGTGACTAAACATGGGGAATCGATAGGTTGTGAGCAGAGGTCATTGAGGGACAGAGGTAGCACTATCATGTGTATTCCTGTGGTGCCTGCTTGGGGAAAGTGCATGCACGACCAGCAGTGTGTCCTATTTTGAATTGTTGCCACCTCCCTGGCCACTTTCCAATATGTGTTTTCCCCCTTCTTTGGGGCCTTATTCTGGGGGTGTGGCGTGAGTATGTATTCGATGCATGGTGTGTATTTAGTTTCGCCCCTGGCCGCGCCAGGGGTCCAGACGCTGCACCGGACCTGCATGGTCATGTCTTTCCCTAGGCGTGTGCGTGTTTGTAGCTTAAAATCAGGGGTTCCCCATTGGTATCCTGGTTGGGCCAAGGTCTTAATTCTAGCTTGCCCGTCTTCCCGGAACTCTCGTTGCTTTTGTAGTACCATGCCAACGCGTCCAGGCCCTGCCGACAGTGCTAGCCAATTTATGTTCACCCAATTTGTGTGCAGGGCTTTCTGTTCGAAACATGGTAGTGATACTCTTTGTCCCCATGTTACGGTGAGGTGTCGGGTTTCATTTTCGCATCTATTGGAATCGGAGTTTCCCCTAGCTGCTGTCGCTACCAATAGTATCGTACCTATGATTAGGCCCATCCTTACTGTGGTTGCTGTGGTGTAGTGTCTGGTGCTTGTATGGCCAACTTACAGTGCGTGGCGTGGATCCACGAGGTCTTGCCCTCGCAAAAGACGGCCGTTGGTGTAGTCAGCAACACCTGGACTGGTCCCGTCCACCTTGGTTCCAAGGCGTTCTTGCGGGTGAAGTGTTTTACGAGCACGTAATCGCCGGTCTGGAAGTCGTGGATGGCGTGGTTTGTTGGTTCAGGCAACGCCTCTCGTACCCGGGCGTGAATGCTGCGTGCCACATTGGACAATCCTCTGCAAAACTTTAAAAGCATGTCATCCATCACAGGCAAGTCAAATTTGGACATGTCCATCGGGGCCGAAACGGGCAAACTCATAGGTCGTCCCATTAATATCTCGTGGGGGGAAAGGCCCGTGGTGTGGCCCGGGGTGGAACGAATACTCATTAACGCCAGCGGGAGTGCTTCCGGCCACTTCAAACCTGTGTCTGCACAGATCTTGGCTACCTTAAGTTTCAGCGTCCCATTGGTGCGTTCCACAAGTCCCGCTGATTGTGGGTGATAAGCGCAATGGAAAGATTGTTTCACGCCCAGTGCCTTTAGGATGCCCTTAATCACCTCTCCCGTGAAATGGCCCCCTTTGTCTGACGAAATTTTCTGAGGGATGCCGAATCTGCACATGAAATCCCGCACGAGGCGCTTGGCTACTGTCGGGGCGTCTGACTTAACGCATGGATAGGCCTCGACCCATTTTGTGAACATGTCCACGATTACCAGGACATATCGGAACGACATACTTGGTTCCATGTTAATGAAATCGAACTGGACATGACAGAAGGGCCCGATTGGTCGAAGATGGCCCGCGTTATGTGGGTGCCTAGGTGGTGCCCCCCTGTTGTGTTGTTGGCAAATCGCGCATGACCGGCACACCTCAGATGCGATTCGCGACAGTCCCGGTGCCGCCCAGGTATAGTTTATCTGTTCTATCACCCCCCTCTGGCACACATGGCCATTTTGATGTCCCATACGTGCCAGCCAAGGCAGTAGTTCCTTGGGTGCTATTGGTTTTCCGTGAAGGGTCCACATCGCATTTGGTCCGGGGCGTGTGGCCCCTCGTTTTACCCAGTCATCATGTTCGGCTGCTGTTGCTGCGTTTTGAAGTTTTATAACGTCCTCATTAGTCGGTGAGGCGATGGTGATGGTGCACTCATTTTTCGAGGAAGGGGTTAGTCCTGAGGTCGGTACGTTGGCAGTTTGCGTGTGTGCCCCTTTTGCTCGCGTTACCATCGGCATGTTCCGTCCTATTTGTTGGTTGGCCGCTTTTCCTGCCGCTACGTCCGCTCTGGTGTTGCCTCGGGCGACGTCAGAGTCTGTCCTTTGGTGGCCGCGACATTTGATCACCGCGATAGCGCGGGGGAGCAAGATGCTTCGGAGTAGCCCTTCAACCAGTTCGCCGTTTTTTATGACCGAACCCGCAGATGTGAGAAAGCCTCGCATCTTCCAAATTGCCCCTTTGTCGTGAACTACCCCGTGCGCGTATGCTGAATCTGTATAAATGTTGACGGCAAGGTCCGCCGCCAAGCTGCATGCTCTAGTCAAGGCGCACAGCTCCGCCTGCTGGGCGGAAAATGTGGGCGGAAGGCGCCCGCTTTCTATCGTCTCATTATCTGAACACACCGCGTATCCGGATAGCAAAGAGCCGTCCCATCCGCGTTTAGCTGATCCGTCGACGTAGTACACACGATCGGGGTTATCGAGGGGAACGTCCTTCAAGTCCGGACGTACCGTAGAGACTTGCTGTACTACATCAACACATACATGGGGTTCGCCCTCCTCTGGGGTGGGCATCAGTGAGGCCGGGTTGAGTGTAGTGCAACGTTTAATGGTGACGTTGGCGGCCGTAATCAGTGCTGTTTCGTATTGCATTAATCTAGTGGTCGATAAGTGTTGTGTTGTCCGCTGTAGTAACAGTGAAGTGACGCAGTGTGGTACCTGTAGCGTTACCGGGTGCCCCATCACAATGTCCGCTGTCCTTTCCACTGCGTACCTAGCCGCTGCCACGGCTTGCAGGCACACCGGAAACCCTTGCTCGACCGGTTCCAGCTTTTTACCGACCGGTTCCAGCTTTTTACTAAAGTAGGCTACCGGTCGTTCCTTATCTCCATGAGTCTGTGTCAAAACGGACTGAGCAAAACCCCTTATTGCATGAGTGTAAAGGGTGAATGGTTTCGCATAATCGGGGAGTCCTAAAGTCGGTGCCGTTACCAATGCCTTTTTCAGCCCCTCGAAACAGCGCATCAATTCGTCCGTCCAAACCAAGTAGTTTGGTTCTCCTATTCTGGTGGCTTCGTACAGCGGTTTAGCAAGTAGTGCGTAGTCAATTATCCAAGAGCGGCAGTAACCCGTCATACCTAGGAAGCGCAACATCTGTCGTTGCGTACTTGGCCGTGGCGATTCCATGATAGCGGTCACTCGTCCAGCATGCAGTTCTCGCTTCCCGTGTGAAATGGCATGACCCAAATAGGTTACTACCTTCCGTACAAATTGGAGCTTTCTCCGTCCCACCTTGTGGCCCTTGGCCGCCAAGGCTCTTAGCAGGGCCATGGAGTCCCCTTCGCAGGCTTCCTTGGAAGGGGAACAAATCAACAAGTCGTCAATGTATTGTAACAACACCGATCCCCCTTTTAGTTCCACGTCTGCCAAATCGCGGTGCAGCGCTCGGGAGAACAGGGTGGGGCTGTCGGAGAACCCTTGGGGTAACACCGTCCAGGTGAACTGGCGCCCCCTAAAGGTGAAGGCGAACAAGTATTGTGACTCAGGTGCGATAGGTACGGAGAAAAAGGCAGAGCATAGGTCAATGACGGTAAAATGTGTTGCGTCCGGTGGGATAGATGTCATAAGGCCTTCCGCATTTGGTACCACTGGGTGTATGCCTTGTATGACTTTGTTCACTTCCCTCAAATCCTGCACGAACCTCCATTTATCCTGCATTGGTTTCTTCACGGGCAAAATCGGTGTGTTGCATTGGCTGTTAGTTTCCACAATTATTTTCTGTTTCACCAAAGATTGAATCACTGGCTCTATGCCCGCATCGGCCTCGTGCCGCAATTTATATTGTCTCACGTTTGGGAGGGGCATTCCTGGTTGGATCGGTATTACCAGAGGTTTGGCGTCGCGAATTCGCCCCACGTCGTTGTCGTGTTGGGACCACAAATCGGCCGGGACCTCCTCTAAAAGGCCATCGGACTCGCCCGGGCCCTGAGGCACCGTTCGTACAACGTGGGTGCCCTTTGGGGGCAGGTCTGTCTCTTCAAATTTTCCTTCTATACTCTGCTCATCATGGGTGATTACATACCCCTCGTTTTTGTCGAGCACTGTCACTGTCCAGTGGTCCACTTCATAAATGGCGCTGCACGGAATTTCTCGCAAGCGCCCCATCATCCATCCTACACTTTCCGCCGGCCACCCTTTGGCGGTGGTGAGGGTAACATGGGCGTCCACCCCTGCGGGATACTGAGACAACGCCCGCTGCTCCGCAGTTAGGGTTACCTTGACGCCTATTCCCTCCCGTCCAACCCATATATTTGACAACGATAGGTCCGAATTCTTACCTATTGACCCCTTTATCCTTTCTCGGTACTCGTCATCATCGCCCCTAGCATCGTAGTAAGCCGTGCAATGGGGAGGGTTGTCCTTTATGTCTGTTGTAATTTGATGTACGCGCAGCCAATCTCGCAACCCGTCATTCCGGGAGCACACTGTGTCTAGGACATGTATCCAAGTGGCCAAAGCCCTCTTTTCCAGGCTCCACCAGTAGGCGGTGGGGCCGGGCCGAGACAATGCCGTCATTAACAGATCGCGTTTGGATTCCGCGACGTCTACAAAAACTCCCTGCTCCGTACATGAAATTTGGCAGCCTAAACGGCAAAGTAGATCCCGTCCCAACAAGTTAGTCGGGGCGGTGGTAGTCATCAAAAAAGCGTGTCTAGCCTCTAGTGGGCCGCACACCACTCTTACCTCTTCTGAAATAGGGAGCGCTTGGGGCAAGCCTGAAACTCCCACTATCTGGACATCCCTATCTGTGGGGCGCAAGGATGGTAGCTGCCCCTCGTTAATAGTACTGCGAGTAGCGCCCGTATCGACGAGAAAGTCTACCTGTTGCCCATCTACGTCTAGTGTCAAGGTCGGCTCCTCGGTTGGTGTCATAGTCAAGAGGGGACATTCTACGGGCGGCCCGCCGGCTTCCTGTCAATAGGCTACTTGATTTCTCTGTGGCGGGTACCCCTGGCGGGGCCCCCGGCAATCGCGTTTCCAATGTCCCGTCCGTCCGCAACGGAAGCACGCCCCCTGTGGAGCGGTGGATGCGGGGTACCTGTTGCTATTGCGCTGACCCTGTTGCGTCGGACGCCTCGCAGGCTGTTGGTTCCGTTGGTCCCATTGTGGCGGCCCATTCCCGTTCGCTCCGCTTGGGGCCCAATAACTTGGGGGAGGCCCATCGATTTGGGAAGGGGGTCCCTGTGGATACCCGTTCTGGGGAGGGGGCATTTGTACTGCCCAGGTCTGTGGAGGGGGTGCTTGCATGGCCCAGCTCTGCGGCTGTGGAGGGGGCCCCTGCATGTTCCAGTTTTGGGGAGGGGGTCCTTGTGTGTTCCAATTCTGGGGAGGGGGTCCTTGTGTCCGCATGTCGACTCGTCCCCTGTCGTTATCGTCGACGTCGTCGTCGTTTTCGTTATCGCGGCCCCACTCTTCGTTGGGCTCTATCCTAGTGTTCCGATTCTGGGCCCGTCCTTGGCCTCGATTCCCCTTCTCTTTTTGGTTGAGTTGGGCCCGTTTTTCCTGGACCAGCATTTGCAACATGTCGTCCTTAACATCGACCTTCTTATCGTCTCCGTCGCCACATTGTTCGGCCGCTTCAACTAGTTGGTCGGTTGGGGTGTTTCTCCATCCTATCATAGCCGTTTGAATGCGCTTCCTAACTGCCGGTCTCATCCCTTCTACCAAAAAGTTGTTCACTACAGCGTGAGGGAGATCTTGTGCCCGCACCTGGCCCAGTCCTCCCCACTTTAACACTGCTCTTTCTACCCTCTCTCTCCAATCGATGGCTGCTTCGCCATGCTTCTGTTTTAGGCCGTATATTTTATTCCAATCTGGCCCTGCGGCTGGCATCAGTGCGGTGTATACCCCGGCCAACAATAGGTCGACCAGGGCCTCCCAATCGGCGAGGGTCTGGGCCGCGGTTGCGGCCGGGGGCGGTGCTACATTTGGCCAGCGTGCGTGTACTTTGGCCTGGTCCCACACCCGCGCGGGCAATACAGCCTTCCCCATGTGGCAGACGTCCCGCCAATCTGCACCTGTATTTTGTATCCACATACGCATAAATTCCGGTATCTGACCGGGATGTTCAGCCAGCAGGGTTCTCACCCGCTCCTGCATAGACGCCAAATCTGATTCTCTCCAGGGTATCCTGACGTTAATGGGTGCCCCCCTGTTCAGTCCTATGGTTTTTAAGGGACACATCCCGATTGTAGGCTGTGGGTTCTCTGATTCCGTGAACCCTTCCAATGAGGGGTACAGTTCTCCTAGCCCCTCTGGGGCCGCGAACCCGCTGTCCGCCCCACTAGCTTCTTGTCTTCTAAATGGATTGCCCGGGCTAAGGTGAACCTGAGGGGCGGCTGGTCTAGTTTTCTGGGGGTCTAACCCCTGGGGAAACAGGGGCGGGGGTGGGGGAGGTGGCGCCTGTGGCCCGGGGACAGGGCTCAGGGCTTGAGGGGGTAGGGGCATGGCAGCTGCCTCCCCTACCGCGGGGTCTTGGTCCGGATTTTGGACGAGCGGCATTAGCCGCTGATTTGCTTGCTTAACTACCTCCCTAATTGTTTTGTCCTGAACCTTGTCTGCTTGCTTCTTTTGGTCCTGAAGCTTCAGTACTTCCCCTGCCAGGCTAGCCTGTCTTGTGGCCGCCAATCGCTTCATTCCTTCCTTTTCCCACCACCCAAACACCTTCCAATAATCGGGTGGGAAGTGTTTCTTTTCCTTTTCTAGCTTATCCAAAGCTCCGTACAACACTTCCAATTTGTCAAGTGCAAACGATCCCTCCTCTGGCCAGGGATGACTTAAATCTTTAGTTAGCACAGCCCAGTCCTTTATTGGTCTTACCGCGGCAAAATGATGCCTCTTAAACATGAAAGATGCCGGGGTTCCCTTGAGGGGTTCCCCTTCTTTCGTTAGCTTGTTTCCCATCTTGTTGCTCTGGGCTGATCCTTCCTGGAAAGTTCTCGGCCTACTCAACCTTTACGGCTGTCCGACCTCACTTTCCCCCTCGTCCTTGTTAATTATTACGTTACCCTTAAATAATATCCAGCGCAAATATTGTAACGTTACTCTTAAATAATATCCAGCGCTAAATCTATCCTTAGCTTTACTCTTAATGTTTATCCAGCGCAAATATTGTAACGTTACTCTTAAATGATATCCAGGTGATTTCAACAAAGACACGTCATTCTGTGGCCTGAAATGAGCCTCTACTTACAATTTCTGTTCGGAGAGCAGGCAGAGCAGAAGGCAGAAAGGAACGGGCTGAACCCGCTCCAGGAAGGAAGGTACGACGTGCCGGCGTCCCGGCGTTCGGACAGCCTTCCTTCTGTCGCTCGGGGTCCGCTCTCTCTGTCCTCTGTCTGCTGCAATCCGAGTCACGGCACCAAATGTCAGAAACCACCTTTTCTGATCGAAGTAGAGTTCCACCAACAGGCTTGAGAATGACGAGACCTTTATTAAAATAACACTTTATACGGATCCGGAGGAGACAGACATCTACAGCAAGCTACAGCAAGAACATGCCAAGTCAAGCCTTCCTGAAAACACATTGATTCTCATTCATTTATATATGAATACGATTATCAGAAAATCTCCGAGAGAACAAAGCGACTGGCGAGAGTCCCTCCCCGTCATTCCTAGCCCCCACCGTTATCCGCTCTGTCATTCGGGGGAGTGCAGCACGCACCTTATCATTCGGACCAGATGTGATTTCAAAACTCCGACGAGGCAGAAAATATAACTCATTAAAGGGAGGGTGCATTCTTGGCTTCGACAAACCCATAAAGTATATGGGTTTGTTCAAAATGAGTAATTCAGAGCATGTTTATACAGAGTCAAGCGTCGCTGTGATTAATACAAAATATATATGGTTCACGATAGGTTTTATGTCTGCAACCTAAACATTCTGCTAGTGTTACGCAAAATCACGCGCATGTGAGCGTTCTCCTGCCCGCGGCTCGAGGCGCCGTCTGAGAATCATGATAGGGATTTTACGACCGGCCTTATCTAGCCTCGAAAGTGCACACGTATACAATTTGTCCAACACGACTGAAGCGAGCCTTTCCTCATTTTAAATGAAAGCGAAGCAAAAACCTCATTGTAACTCAGGCGTCACTGTCATTAAACAAAACAGTTAATGTTTTTGGCAATTTATCAAAGGATTTATGTCTACGATTCAAGCAGCCTACCTAAGGTTCGAATACATTTTATTAACTCATGAAATAACATTATAGAACAGCATTTTATAACATAGCTTACGTGGTAATACGTCAGTCAACCGGCATTTATAATTGAGCATTAAGCAGTAACAAATCTGAGACCTGACATATATATATATATATATATATATGTCACGTGAAAAAGTAAGTACACCCCATGTAAAGTTTTGACTTTTTCAACATATTTCAACATACAGTTATTTGATATTCCTTTCAACAATATTGATAGATAAAGGTGATATAATATAACAAATATCATGAAACATTTACTATTTGTAGTCCATTGTATAATTTAAATAAACATAAATGCAAATTTCGCATGTGGAAAAAGTAAGTACACCCCTACATTTATCACTACTTCAAATATCACTACTTGTTGTTGAAGTGTGTGGCGTCACCATGCCTAGATCAAAAGAGCTCTCTGAGGCCTTCAGAAAGAAGGTTATAGATGCCTACGAGTCTGGGAAGGGATTTAAAAAGATCTCGAAACAATTTGAAATCAATCATTCGACTGTCCGGAAGATCATCTACAAGTGGAGAAGTTTCCAAACAACTGCCAACTTGTTCAGTCCAGGCCGCCCCAGCAAGTTCAGCCCTAGAGCAGACCGCAAGATGCTGAAATAACTCTCAAAGAACCCCAGAATGTCATCACGGGACCCACAGGTAGCTCTTGCCACTGTTGATGCCATAGTGCACGAGTCTACCATTAGAAAGAGGCTGCACAAATTTGATCTACGTGGGAGGTCTGCCAGGAGGAAACCTTTGCTGTCCAGAAAGAACATCAGGGCAAGACTTAAGTTTGCCAATGAACACTTAGGAAAAGACCAGCACTTCTGGAACAATGTGCTCTGGACAGATGAGTCAAAGGTAGAGCTATTTGGCCACAGTACCAGAAGACATGTTTGGTGAAAACCAAAGACAGCATTTGACCACAAGAACCTGATACCAACTGTAAAGCATGGTGGTGGAAATATTATGGTTTGGGGCAGCTTTGCTGCATCAGGGCCTGGGCAGCTCACCATCATAGAATCCACTTTGAATTCTTCATTGTACCAGAGGGTGCTTGAGGATAATGTGAGGCCATCTGTCGGAAAGTTGAAGCTCAACTGAAGGTGGACCTTGTAACATGACAATGACCCTAAACATACCAGTAAATCCACCAAGGAATGGCTGAAAAGAAAGAAATGGAGGGTTCTGGAATGGCCAAGTCAAAGCCCGGATCGAAATCCCATCGAGATGTTGTGGGGGGGATTTGAAACGAGCTTTGCATGCAATAGTGCATGCTGTGCAACAATTTTTTGTTGAATAAATTATTGCAAAGTCAATTTTTCATTGTTTTTTTGTTCAATTAGATCACCTTTATCTATCGATACTGTTTAAATGAAGATCAAATATTGATATGTCCACAGATGTTAAAAAGATTTAAAAAACATTTCATGGGGTGTACTTACTTTTTCCACATGCAAAATTTGCATTTATGTTCATTTAAATTATACGATGGACTACAAAATGTAAATGTTTCATGATATTTGTTATATTATATCACCTTTATCTCTCAATATTGTTGAAATGAAGATCAAATAGCTGTATGTTGAAATATACACAAAGAATTAAGTTAAGCACCCCTACACAACGAATTAAGGTAAGCACCCCCTAATATATATTCTTTGTGTATATGTATACATTGGCATATATTCTAAGGTATGTGAGATCAAATAATGATTGGTATGACATTAGCAATTATCCATTGATGAAATTGAGTGATCAAAGTGAAAAAAAGTGATTGGTTGCGTCAGTGATCCGATCACGTGGGTCCTACACACGTTATTGACGCAAAGATCGCTAGAGGTCTTCTCAGAACAATGACTGTACGTTAGACAACATAAACGTCATCCACACTGTCCGTGATGGACCTATAGCTCCATACTTAAATTGAGGTGAAAATATGCCTAAAATTCCCAAAAAATTTCACCTTAAATTATTCAGAATAAAATATTGAAAACGGCATGATTGTTATGTTTTTATGTGACCATAATATCACTTCTCCAGAAAATATAGCAATATCATGGGTATATTACACTGTTTTGACGACAACAAACTTGTAATGTGCGAGGTTGTAAAAAAACGGGGGGGGTGCTTAACTTAATTCTTTGTGTATATGTTGAAAAAGTCAAAACTTTACATGGGGTGTACTTACTTTTTCACGTGACTGTATATATCACATTGGTAGGGGACATGTATTGCAAAGCAATTCTCGCTCTTGGTAACTGTTTTTTTTACCAGTGTCCCTTCTGGCAAAATGAAAAACCATTCCAAACAGGAAACCTACTGTTTTTAAGTACGGCATAAAGGACATAAACAAACAGGCACGAATAACTAATGTAACATGTTTAATAAGGTGGTGCAAAAGATGCTGCAGCAACAGCGTTAAACTTCCGAAAAAAGTTTTGTACACCTCCGCTGACAAAGTCGCCGTAGACATTATGTTTTCGGGCTGTATGTCCTTCCGTGATAGGTTTTCGTTACCGCGATAACTTGAGAACCACTGAAGGGAGCCAAGTCAAACTTGGTACAGGTATGTATAATGATGTAAAGATGAACTTATTGGATTTTGGAGCAGGAGGTCAAAGGTCAGTCTGTAAAACATTTTGTTACAGGGATAATTTGATAGCAGCTGAAGGGAACTAAGTCAACCTTGGTACAAGTACGGTATGTGTAATGATGTAAAGATAAATGGATTACAATATGGTGTCAAGAGGTCAAACGTCAGAGGTCCCATTAGGTAAAAATTATGTTACTGCACTAACTTGTGAACCAGTGATGAGATTTTGACCAAACTTGGTACAAGTATATATTATGATGAAAAGATGAACTGATTATATTTTAGCGTCAGAGGTCATGTGAGGTAAAATATGATAACTTGAGAACAGCTAATCAGATTTAAATAAAACGTGGTTCAAATATAATGATGTAATAATGTAGACGGAGGCATATCGGTCGACGTCGCAACGTGGAAGAGTGCCGTTCTAGTTTTTCTACAACTTCTAAAATCTTTATTTTATTTTTCGATTGAATTATATATTTGAACACTATAGAACACAAATGTCCTTTTTGATGTTCTCAAAACATCTTCCGTTTAGCAGTACTTGGACAAAATATTACGGAATTTTACCTCATGGCAATCAATCAAATTTGCTGCTCGAAGACCCCCCGATCATGTCCCTTTTTTCAATACTGCATGGGTAAAGTGTTCTATTAACTCTCCATTCAACTTTTGCTTTTTAATTCGGAATGGAGATTTTCTTTTTTGCTGCACGTGCTTTTTCTCCCTTCAACCTGCAATCCCTCAGTTATAGAGTATTTCAATTGTCACATCAATTGTGAGGAATGTATCAGGATGTGAAAATCGCCAAATTCAGCTTGCAAGTTTTACTTGTGATCACATCAATGGCACACAAGTCTTGTTCTACCAAGGATACCATGGACTTTTTCTTTTTAATAATCAACGCCGACAAAGCAGCCAATTTAACAACAAGAACCCAAAGTTAACATTCCCTCCGCTTCTCGGTTTGAAGAATGACATTCTTAGAGGCTGGACTTTAATCAGAATTGCAGTTTTAACGAGTATGGCACTCGGTAGAGTGCATACCTCCACCAGGCTGAATTTGTTTTGTATCCCACCGATAGGCCTGATCTGGATTCGGACCTGAACCAAAATCTAATCGGCTTGTGTCTTGTCACCTAACCAACTGGTCCACCAAGTTCAGTCAAAACTCGACCATAACTATTTTAAATATCATGTTATACATCGCTTTTCACCCGATCTCTCAATGGTGATGAATGACTTTAAAATTAAATAATTATCGTATCCGAATCCATATTCAGATCTTCACCAAAATCGAATCGATTAGTTGTGAAACACCCAACCTCTCCATCAAGTTTCGGCCAAATCCGTCCACATCGTTTTGAGATATCCTGCTATGTATCGGTTTTGGTCCTATCTCCCAATGGTGAAGAATTACTTTAAAAATTCTCCTAGCCGGATCCGAATCCTGATCTTCACCAAAATCGAATTAGTTCGTCCTTGTCACATATTTTTTTCACAAACAAACAGACAAATGAAAAATCACTCATAGAGCGACACTTGGCAAAACAGAACAAAGTAGAATTGCACTCACAGAGCATCCTTTTGACCTCAAAATAATTAGTGGTAGAATTCAGTGACCTAATATGCAAATAGTCTTCAAATTTTAAGTTAATCAGATGGAAATTGACAATTTTCGAAATTTGGCCTATGTTGATTTTCTAATATGGCCACTCATCTATACTTGCCTACAGGTGACAATTTTTAACCGATCTTCACGAAATTTCACCATATAGTAGAGTTTGTGGTCCCACAAAATCCTATATATTTTGAGGTCAAAAGGTCAACATCGGCAAAAGATAAACCACTTTTTTCATACTTCTAAAATCCTCAATTTTCATCCGATTGACTTGGAATTTGAATGGGATTTTCATATCAGCGAATTGAATTCAACCACCAACTATTTTTGAGATAAACATAGGTCAAAAGGTCAACATAGGCCAAAGGTCAACCACTTTTTTCATATTCCTAAAATCCTCTTTTCATCTGATTGACTTGAAATTTGAATAGGAATTTCAAATCATCTTACTGAAACAACAACCACCAACTATTTTTTAGGTCAACATAGGTCACAAGGTCAACATAGGCCAAAGATCAACCACATTTTTCAAATTCCTAAAATGCTCAATTTTCATCCGATTGACTTGAAATTTTAATAGGATTTTCATATCTGCAACTTAATTCAACTACTAACTATTTTTGAGATCAACATCGGCAAAAAGGTCAAGATAAGCCAAAAGTCAACCACTTTTTTCAATTTTTTTAAATCAGCAATTTTCATCCGATTGACTTCAAATTTGAATAATATTAACATGTCAGTTAACTGAATTCAACCACCAACTATTTTGGAGATCAACATAGGCCAAAAGGTCAACGTAGGGCAAAAGGGTGCAAACATCGGCAAAAAGGTCAAGATAAGCCAAAAGTCAACCACTTCTTTCAATTTTTTTAAATCAGCAATTTTCATCCGATTGACTTCAAATTTGAATAATATTAACATGTCAGTTAACTGAATTCAACCACCAACTATTTTGGAGATCAACATAGGCCAAAAGGTCAACATAGGGCAAAAGGTAAACAAGCTTTTCAAATTTCTAAAATACTCAATATTCATCCGATTGACTTGGAATTTGATGGGATTTTCATATCAGCGAACTGAATTGAACCACCAACTATTTTTGAGATCAACATAGACCAAAGGTCAATCACTTTTTTTCATATTTCTAAAATCCTCAATTTTCATCCGATTGACTTGAAATATGAATAGGATTTGCATATCATCTTACTGAAACCAACCATCAACTATTTATGAGGTCAACTTAGGCCAACATGTCAACATAGGCCAAATTTCTAAAATTGTCAATTTTCATCCGATTAACTCAATATTTTAAGACGATTTCCATATCAGGTCACTCATCCTGATATGCAAAATTATGAGATTTGCATATCAGTTCAACGACCAATTATTTTTGTGGTCAAAAGGATGCTCTACAGAGTGCCATTCCACTTTGTTCTGTTTTGCCAAGTGTCGCTATATGAGTGATTTTTCATTAATATTTCAATCATAAGATCCTACAATGAAATTTATCTTCTGGAAGAATTTAGAAAATAAACTATCACTGATTAAAGTTATAAGGCCCACTTTAGCAGGATTATAACTCCTGTAATTTCCCCCCCCCCCCCTCCATAACAGGCAATTTATCCATTAAATCAACAGTTTCCTGAATCGTGAATATGACTTGAGAATGCAGTTGTCTGTTTGGGAGCACAGTTATGCGACTTGGGTGCTCAGGTTCGTTTTTCTGCACACAGGTACCAGGGCGAATAGCCAGTATGTATGCAGGACTGAACATCACAGATCTCCGACTCCTCCTCATCCTCCGTGATCCCATAGACCGCCTGCTGTCCGATTACACGCAGCTGATGCACAATCGCGGTGAGCGTGGAAAGGCGCGTCCCAGCCTTGACGAAGTGCTACTGACGCGTGATGGCAAGCATATCAACACCGACTACAAAGCCATTCAGCGGAGCCTCTACGCTGGTATGTATGGATGGCACCATCACCACCAGGCCTCATGTTGGTCTACAGCCTCTCTTAGGCTTAGTCAGCCTTGTATTGCATTAAATTTTCACTTCTACAAAACAGGAGCTCAAATCTTGTTTTGACAAACCTATTAGTTTTAACATGTTTATGGTGACCGCATTTATATTCAAATGTGCAGTTTGTATTTTTCACAAGTTTTAAAACATTATTGATAACCAGTGGGGATGGATCCAAGATTTGACGTATGTGTGCGTGATAGCCTGACAGCAGCACATCTGCTTGTCATTCCCCAAAGCATTTAAAATATCATTATAACTTATTAAATATTTTACCATGTGCAGTATTTTACCATACATTGTATCGAAACAGTTGAGCTCAGAACTTGATCCGTTTCATTGCAGAACACAATCACATTATGTATGTGATTTTTTTTTTTTTTTGAAAAGAGGCTTGATGAATTACTGTTTATTTTGGAAAAAGGATATTCTGTTTGATGAAGAGGGCCGCATGTTTGGAGGATCGGGGAGGGGAGGTTGGTGGCTTGAAGAGTTGTCTGAAAATTAGTCTCCACTCTACCCCCTCATCCCTCCCCCACCTGGATCTGCACCTGACAGGTCAAATCTTGCACATTTGCCACCCTGGTGTGTCGTAGTACTCAATGGCAGAGAATTGTGACTATCACATGTCTCATTTAAATATCAAGTTTTGTCTGCCGTTCCTCACCTATGTGTGGGGTTCTCCCTGCTCATTGGTGTTTTCGATGATAACTGAGTCTTTTCTAGTCCTGCCCTTTTCTGTCATAGTAATTTACCCTCGAAAGACGTAAGCATTGTTTTCTACTGAGCCTCTCAGTCTCACATGCAGGTGATGATATCACAGCACTACGTACTATGTGATGCTGTGTGTTATTATGTACACGATAGAGGGATATTGGCCTGCATCAGGAACAGCAGAAATAGTGCAACAGTTTTCTTCCAAACAGCCTTTTTTTGAAAAGGCTGCATGAATCTTGCATGAATAAATGTCATTTTCACTAACCTGTAGTTATGATGGCAGGGTGCCTTAGATGTATGCACACTCACCTCTTCGTGGTCTAGCCTGGGTTTGAATCCTGACCCAGCTATAAACTGTCATCCCGTTGTTTCACAGGCAAGGTGAATCATGAATGTGTGTAGCGTCCCAAGGATGGCCATTAAACAGGTGTCCCGTCTGCTAGCATAGGTTGGTGAATGTTAAAGTTCCCCCTGTGTCCTTTGCGAACCGGCGATGAGCAATCGCCGGAACCCTGAACAAATTACAAATTCCTGCCATAACTACTTCTGGGAAGGCAATGGCAAACCACTCAGTATAACCATTGCAAATAAGTATGGTACCTCAGAATCAGATAGTTATGGTGCGAGCGAAGGACCTACACACCTACACACCTACACACACACACACACACACACACACACACACACACACACACACACACACACACACACACACACACACACACACACTACCTGTTCTTAGCTGGCCCATTACATGGTCATCTATGCAGTGGAACATGATGAAAGGGGCAAGGGAGTGGAAATGTGCTTTCCAACGTGTTTTGAAATTGTTTTTGCTAGCAGAGCCCTCATCTGGCCATCTGTGCTAATTCAAATATAATACAGTTTGGGTCATTGAAGAGATTTCAAAACTACAAATTATTTTTTTCATTGTTCTCATTAGTCTTGGCTGCATTGATTTTGAGCCTTTGTGCACTTTAGGTTGGTGACTTTTGCCTTTGAAAATTCTAACATCTTCATTGTAAACCATTTGTTGATTGGGTTCGTTGTGCTTTTGCCGAAATTTCATTTAAATGCTGTTCCAGGCAATTGTGATGAGATTTTTCACGTGTTTAATGGTTCCTCGCACTACCTCAATATACAAGCCTTGACGCATGACGGTCGCTTTTGAAATCTATAATTTGTTATTGAAATAAACTCAGTTGTTTGTTATGTCTGTCTGGTAGTACCATGTCCAGGGAGAATACGAGGGCAGTTGTAAGATTGAGAGGTTGACAGCGTAATATGGCAATGTCACTGCATTTTGTGTTTTTTTTTCAGGACACATGGAAAACTGGCTGAGGCACTTTTCCCGTGATCACTTACTCATCGTGGATGGTGATCGCCTTATCCGTGAGCCCCTGCCCGAGCTGAAACGCGTCGAGCAATTTCTGGGCTTGCCCTCCTTTCTCGGGTCTGACCACCTCTACTTCAATGCCACGCGTGGTTTTTACTGCCTGCGAGACGTTCGCCGCAACCGATGCCTCAATGACTCGAAGGGTCGGCCACACCCAAACGTGAACGCCACGCTTCTGGCGCAGCTTCAGGAATTCTTCAGAAAACCCAACCACAAGCTTTACACTCTCGTCGGACAAACCTTCGACTGGGCCTAGACGCGTCACCGTGGCTTGGCGCAATGGCTTTGTGAGATCTCATCATGCATCATCGGTAGTTGTATTTTTGCATTCAAATTTCCCAACTTTAAACAAATTCGGACAAATAAGACAATTACTATTGTACCCACCCTCACCCCTAAGGTTGTACTTTTTGACCACTTTCCCGTCATTCAGAAGTTGTGTACAAGCCGCTTTCCTTACTCTATTTGATGTTGGAAGACTGAGAAATCCCAAAGCCGCAAGCAGCATAACAATGCTCTTCTCCGAAAGAAGGGCTGCAAAAATAGCCACTGGCTCAGCAAGAACTCTACATTGATGGACATTTTCTCCAAGAACCTGACAGCAGCGAAGCGATTTTCCAGAAAAGTCTGCCAAGGCCTGGTCTTTTCATGCAAGAGTAATTTTCCAATCAATGAAAATATTTTAAGAAAAAAATAACAACTAGCCATTTGCAGAAGCTGTTCGTCCTTGTCAGGACATTTCCGTGACCTTTCCGGGCCTTTTTCAGTCGGAACACGTCGAGATGTCACACAGAGTTTGACATCGTAAAGAAGATCATGCTCCATCTGAGTACCGCATCGCTGGGATTTTGCGCTTTTGAAAAGTGTGTTGTTTGAATGATTTTGTGATTATGAGGCAGAAGGTGGAGGAATAGGTAGGGAAGAGAGACTGAAGTAAGATGTGTATAATTGAGTCGGAAGGTCGGTGTATATCTTTGTCAGGTGGATGGACGACGTGGTGAGATTGTAACAGTGCCGATACCTTTTGTTGGTATAACCAACAGTTCTGAAACATAGCCATGGATTTATTCTTAATCTATTCCAGTGGGACGGGTTTTCCGTGTGTTAACTCTGTCGTATGGTCAACTCGTGTTCTCATGAGAAATGCGTTGTAAAAGTGCATAATTAGATTAAAACTACAAGGCGTAATTGGATCCCTCTGTACCAAGGTTTAGTGCCCTTTCCTCAGGGAATGTTGCTCAGCCATTCCAAGCTTGAGGAAATGCCAATCAGACGATCCATATTTGATGCACCGAATACGGCAACATAATTTTGTCTATGGGCCGAGCGAAAATTCAAGCCTGCGATTTAAAATCCTGGCGATTTCATTTTCTTTATTTTATTTTGTCACGAGCTTATTATCGTGTAAAAACTAAATGTGTGTAACCTTTGTGTTGTCATGTAGTATTTTGAATGATTTGTCGGCGTTTTGACTGCCTGCGATAGCTAGTTTCATTGATGTTCTCCGAGTAATTACGATTTGCTAATAATTCCGACTGACCAGCGACTCGTGAAACATTAGTAGAGACGTGTTGTGACTAGAGACGGGGAATTGAACTCGCCCGTTTGAATACGCAGACCCTAAACAACGGATTTTCGAATATCCATTCCATAGTAATTTTAAACAATTATTTTGTACCGCCGATTATTTTGCTAAATCCTCTTTCGCACTTGTGATACATTACCATGCTTTAAAGGGACGATGTGATTATTTTATTTCATGGTATTTTTCGTCTTGAGCACGGATCAAATGAATCGTATTGGCCTTTTTAATTGATGCTTGCATACCATATGTGGACCTTCCCTATTTGCGCTGTATCAGTAAACCACCCCAATTCCCCTTCCTAAAGCCCCACTCCCTTCCTTTCCCCTCCCTACCCCAATGTGTGAGCACGGCTTAATTTGGGCCAGATATTTCTCCTAGACTTATTGTGTACTTCAGTATTGGAATGTGTAGGACCAATACAGAATTAAAAGACAAATGTCTCAATCTTGACTTGCCTTCGATGGTGTAACTAGAACTGCACTCAGTAGAGCACATATCTCCACCAGGCTGGGCAATTTACGTTTGCTATCCCACTGATTGGCTGCATCTGGATCTGGATCCGGACCTGAACCAAGCTCTAATCTGCTTGTTCTCACCTGCCAAAATCATCCACCAAGTTTTGTAATAACCCATCCATAATTGAAATGTCATGCTCTAAATCGTTTTTGGCCCTATCTCTCAATGGTGAAGAATCACTTAGAAAATTTAAAAAAATAATGGTATCCAGGTCTTCACCGAAATTCAATCAATTCGTTGCTGTAACAAACCTAAGCTCCATAACTCTGGTGGTGGAGGTAATTAAGGGTGGATTTCGTATTGTGGTTTCTAAAATGGAAGAAATATTGACAACTCGGCCAACTTGATATTTTTGATTGCAAGCTTGCCCTTGTCAAATTGTTCCCTTCCAGATTATTATTTCAACTTGTAAAAATCGAGGTTCATCTTGCAAACTGCACCTTTTTATTTTTCTATATGCAGCACGTGGCTGCAGGAAACATCATTTTCTGAAGACACAGCTGGACCGCTGATGCAGTGCCCCCTGTAGGTTATAGCAGGAAGTTGTAATTTGTTCAGGGTGTTAATGATCGCTCGCTTATTCCTTGCGAAGGACACCATAGGATCTTTAACATCCATCAACGAATGCCAGCAGACAGGACGCCCAGCTTAACATCCATCCGAGGGACAGCATACGCCCTTCGAGCACCAATGCTGAATTTCCTTAAAAACAAGTGTTAAGTCCAAGATAATCCATATGTACTTGATGAACTAGTGAAATATTTATTTTGTGCATCCTATAATTGAAATGAAATTCACTTTGTTGCTCAAAATGGTCCTTTCAATATTAACAGAATGAGTACAAAAAATGGAACCAAATTTTTTTTTTTGTTGTTTGTATACAAGATCGGGGCTCGTGAAAGAGCTAATATTAATCACAAAAAAGTCAAATCGACACATAAAGCACATAATAAGGGGAGCGGTAGACAAGATGGGGAGAGATGGGGAAGCACACAAACACAACATTTGAGAGCATGGACATCGAGAGAACTGTGGGAGGGAGAGGGCTTGGGGGGAGGTGGGAGAGGTATAAAACATATGGACACTGCAAGGACTTCCAGGAAAGAAGTTGGAATTTTTTTTAAAAAGTGGATCTGGGGTGAATTAGCGGGGGTAGAAAAGATCAAGGTTTTGGATGGGGGAAGATAAGAGATGGTGGTGAACAGCTGTTTTAAAGACCTGGAGGGAGGAGTGGGATTGAAGAGAGTGAGGGAGTTTGTTCCAGAGGCGGGAGAAAAGGGGAATGAAAGAGTGAAGGTGAGCAGAGAGCCTAGATTTTGGCAGTTTAACCATAAGAGGGTTGCTGGCAGATCTTGTGCGACCTGCAGGAATATTTGGGGGACAGAGCACAGATAGAGCAACGGGAGCGAGGCCAGATAGGAGTCGGTAGAAGACAGAAAGACCACCAACCTGTCTGCGGTGAGTGAGTGAAAGGCCCTCGGAGTTAGCTTCATCGCAGGAGATTCCAATGATTCTGAAGCAAGTCACAGACTTTAGTTTTATAAACTTCAACTTTTGTTAACCCAGTTTTAACCTTTGTGAACAAGTGAACCTGCTAACCATTACACGGTGCTCAGTCATGAACCGGTGAGATCCACCACATGTATTGGACATGCATATTGTCTATTTGACTAAATACAATAGATAGATGATCAACAAACTCTTTGACAAAAATAATTTAAAATTCACAAGTTTACTCTAGTTTTTGATCATTCTATCAGGTCACTCTTACCAGATCAATAATCATATTTGTTTACCGATTCATCCTGATCTTGTTGACAGCTAAATCGTTAATTTCTCCATGTTTAGTTATTAGTCTGGTTGGTGTTTGTATGCGTGACGTCAAACACTACTTTACTGGAGTAAGATTGTTCCTAAATTCCACTCTATGAATCCTGTTGGTAAAGCAGCTTTCACGAGAGAATTACAAAAGATGTGATTTCAATTTTTCCTCCGAATAATTTGCTTATCATCTCACCCGTACCCCTTCCCTACACCCCGTTGTAAATGTTTCCATTTTTTGCCTTCCAACTCTTTATATGTGATTTCAATACAGTATTTGAAGAAAATTGGAAAAAGAAAATTAATTATGGCTTATTGCAGATTATATGGAGATAAGATTCAAACTTTTGGTTTGGTTTTCAAGTAAAATGTCATCCATATGAACTCTCCATGAAGGCCTGGTCCTTGATGTTTGCCACAATCGAGAAGAATAACCCGAAATGAGGTGTAATTTTCGGTGAAATCAGGCTGCCTGAGTTGTTGAACAATTTTACATTTTGTCATCAGCATCTGTGCTCTGAAGGCCTGGAAGATATTTACCCTTCTTTTGGCACTATGAATAACCAAATGTTTGTCCCAGGTTTACTATACTTTTTACAGGCACCTGGACGTGACCGTGAGCTTGAGGAGAGGGAAGGTGAGTGGTTGAGGTTTCATCCACACTTTAAATTATTTTCATAATCGACAGGAAAAACATGTTGCATTTATAAGGAATACTGCATATGTGTGAAGGTTATTTTGACCCTCTTTTGCTTGTTTATTAGCTTTTTTAGATTTGGTTAACTACTTGACATCTGCATCCTAATTGATCTCTTCACACAGTACCGATGATCACGGTGTGTACCCCGATTCAGAATAGGCACACTGTATCTCTGTGCATCGTAAGAGCGTGACCAAGGGTTGGCGTCAGGAAGGGCATCCGGCCATAAAAATATTGCCTCAAACAGGGAACCATGATTGTCATGGGGCCCGCAAGGCTAACCCCCGATCTAGCGGGGAAACATGGCCTTAAAACGATCATTCATTCATTTTTTTCACACAGTACCACGATATTCCTTATCTCAAGTAACATGTAAATTTTTAACAGTGTACTGTTGTACAGCATATCCATTTCAATGCAGTATATTGTGGTGAAACCAGAAGATGCTGAGATTATTTAAAGAAAAACCACAACACCTGTCACACAAAGTATCCTCCAAGAACCTCCGCTTCCGACTTCCGCTTCCGGTCTTGCCGGCGAGGTTTCGTTTATTCGCAGCTGTCCATGCTCTCCATTGAAATCGAAGTCAAGTAATTGTTCCCATTTGTATTTTCGTTAAAACTGTATTTATTACATGGTGTGTGTACCTACAGTGTGTCCCTCGGGAGATTCTCGGTGTAAATCTTTCATACCTGTATAGAAAATCGTGTTAATTCGTGTCGTGTATTTTGAGGCCTTGTAGGCTACCGTGTCCTACCTTGAGGCTTTGTTTTTCTCTCAGCAGTCCGTCGTTTGTGCTCCAATAACTTTCGTTCTCTGTTTTTCCCAGTATTTTCACCCCATAGCCTACTTCCTTGTTTAAAATCTTAACTCAAAAAAACAAAAAACATTTCCTTCTCTGTTCTCATTCGTTGTTCTTATTCGTTTATTCGTTGTTCTTATTCGTTCGTTCGTTCTTCGACCACGTGTTTCTCCCCCATTTCCCCAGATAGTTTTCACTGTTAAACTTTAAAATGTTTAAACTTTCCCCTGAAGTACTGTATTCTGTCATATATTATAACACCTTTTTCTTCTTCTACTTTAAAAGGTTGCTTTCGACTTTCTCACCAAATCTATTCATCCCCCAAAAAAATTCCATCTCTTACAGTTCCTCTTTTCTACATTCCCTAAACTCTCCTGCACTCCACCCCCCATCCAGCGTCCTTAAACGTATTTTTAACTCGAAGGTCACAAGAAACTCATTTTGCAATAATTGTTCGTTTCCCATTAATCGTACACTTTCTAAAATCCAATCTCACCCCTCCCCTCCAAATCTTCCCCATCACCCGTCCCCTCCAAAACTTCCCCATCACCCCTCCCCTCCAAATCTTCCCCATCACCCATCCCTTTCAAATCTCCCCCCTTGCCCCTCCACTCCAAATCCTCCCCATCACCCATCCCTTTCAAATCTCCCCCCTTGCCCCTTCCCTCCTAAACTCCCCCCACACCCCTCCCCTCCAAGACTCCCCTCACCCCTCCCCTCCTCGACTCCCCCCTCACCCCTCCCCTCCAAATCTCCCCCATATCCCATCCCTTTCAAATCCCTCCCCTTGTCCCTTCCCTCCGAAACTCCCCCCTCGCCCCTCCCCTTCAAATCTCCCCACCCTCATTTCTTCTCCATTTCCCCCCTCTCACCCTTCCTCCTCAAAGCGTCCTCCCTGCTTCTTCCCCCTTCCAACTCTCACCTCCATCTCCCCCAACCTCCTGCTTCGCTCTTCTCCCTCCTCAAATAACACCTCATTGTGCCTCACCCAATCACCATCAAACCTTTTGTCTGCCCCGTCCTTCCCTTTCTCCGAGCTATTCTGAAATCTCTGACACACCTTCAACAGCTCTCCCTACCTCTTCCTCCTCTTCCACATCTTACCCTATCCCTCCTCCCCCCTGGTCTGTATCCGATGCTCCCCCTTCCTCTTCATTAACGGTATGGACCTCAAACATCTGGGGCCTCCGTTCAAACTTAACTGATCTCTCCATACAGGTTGTTTCTGACAAACCAGACATGATCTGCTTAACAGAAACTTTCCTCCTTCATGATGTCTCTGATTCCTTAGTATCTCTCCCGGGTTACTCCCTCCCCGGTATGATAGACCTGAGCCTCGTCCTGGAGGTGGGGTTGCTATCTTTATCAAAAACTCTCTTTCTCACTCGCCCTGCACTGCCCTCTCTCCACCTCATCCCCATGAATACCTCTGGCTACGGCTTCCCCTTCGCTCCCACCTCTTGTTCATATGTGTGTTGGTACCGTCCACCAAACAGTGATGACTCCATCTACGTCTCGCTGTCTGATAATGTGGACCAACTTCTATCTACTCATCCCAACTCTCTCTCTTCCTCATATGTGGTGATTTCAATTGTCACCATGCCAGTTGGCTGGGTGTGGGTACCTCTCTCACCAGCCATGGCACCTCAGCAAAGGACTTCTGCGACTCACTGGGACTGACACAATCTGTCAATTTCCCGACCCGGATCTCAGTCAACGGAGCATCTTCTCTTCTGGACTTGGTTATGACTAACTTCCCTTAAAATGTCTGCTGCTCTTCTTCTGCTCCAATTGGCTCATCTGATGCTTGTTAAAGTGGACATCTCTCTGACCATTCTCAGCGAGCCTCCTCAGCGTCGACGAGTCTGGCATTTCACTCAGGCCAACTGGCACGGTCTTCAAGCAGCCATCAATCATCTGGCCTGGTCTCCCAGCTCTACCACCTCCGACATCAACTCATCTTGGGAATTCTTCCTAAGTAAATTGCTCTCTCTCATGCACAGATTTATCCCATCTCGTCTTCAGTTGTCATACCCTTCCTCCCGTCCATGGTACACGGATTCTTGTGGTGAGGCTGTTGCCCAGAAACAACTTGCCTTCGTCTCCTGGAAAGCAAATCCAACGGAAGGAAATCTCATTTCCTTTCACAAAGCCCGAAACAAGTGTGTGTCCACCCTCAGGAGAGCCAGGAAACAATATCTCGCCGTTCTCAAGACCGAACTCTCTTATCTGTCTCCCTCTTCCAAATCCTGGTGGGGTCTGGTCAAATCTGTTTCTGGTGTTTGTTCCCCCTCCATCCCCTCCCTTACCTCAAACGGCTACACAGCTGACTCCGCACGTGAAAAAGCTGAATGCCTCAACTCTGTGTTTGCCACTAAATCTTGTGTCCCAAACCCATCCCTCTCTGTACCCGTCGTACCCAGCTGCTGCTGGACTCTGTGTCCTTTCCTCCTGACAAGGTGGAAAAGTTTCTGTCAACCCTCGACTCTGATTCTGCAACTGGACCTGACGGCATCAGCCGACGGGTCCTAAAATCCTGCTCTTCCGCTCTTTCACTCCCTCTCTCTGTTCTCTTCACCCTCTCTTTTGCTCAAGGTCAACTGCCATCTGCTTGGAAATCAGCCAACATCCCTGCTTTACACAAGAAAATGTGCAAAAACAAATCCTAGCAACTACAGACCAATCAGCCTTCTCCCAATTATCAGCAAAGTCATCGAATCCATCATTGCTTCGGATATGAAATCTTTCCTCTTCTCCAATGGCTTGATCTCTGATCATCAATTTGGTTTCAGACCAGGTCAATCGACTCTGGACATGCTGCTTCTGCTGTCTCAACAATGGATGGAGGTCCTCAATGCCAAACAGGAAATTAGAGCTGTCTCCCTCGACATATCACGTGCCTTTGATACGGTCTGACACCCCACTCTGCTCACCAAATTCTCATCCTTTGGTATCCATGGAAATCTCCACGCATGGCTGGCGGACTTCCTCTCTAGTCGTAGTCAACGTGTGGCCCTGAATGGGTTTCTCTCATCTCCTCTTCCTGTTCAGGCTGGAGTTCCCCAAGGCAATGTTCTGGGCCCTGTGCTTTTTCTGGTCTTCATCAATGATCTCTCTGACTCTCTTGAAAATCCTCTCTATCTCTTTGCTGATGACTCCACTCTCTGCCGCTCCATTCCTCATCCCTCAGATCGGCAGTCTGCAGCCTCCTCACTCTCTGCAGACCTGGACAAAATCACTGACTGGGCAAACAAGTGAAACATGTCTTTCAATCCTGACAAATCTCACACTCTTACGATGTTTCTCCGAAAAGACCGACTGGACAACCCTCCCATCCACTTTCTGAATAATCCTCTCCAAGAAGTTCTGTCACTCAAGCTTTTGGGTCTCACTATCTGCCATGATCTTTCCTGGGAAAACCACATTTCAAATCTGGCCTCCAAAGCCAGTCGCCGACTGGGCATCCTCCGTCGTGCGAAGTCCTTCCTTGGCACACCTGAGCTCCTCACCACGTACAAGGCTTTCATCCGCAGCTCAATGGAATACTGCTCTCCCCTCTGGGCCGGTGCTCTTGCCTCACTTCTAGCTCGTCTTCACGCTGTTGAAACCAAAGCGTTCAGAATCATTGGAATCTCCAGTGATGAAGCTACCTCCGAGGGCCTTTCACTTACTCACCGCAGGCAGGTTGGTTGTCTTTCTGTCTTCTCCCGACTCCTCTCCGGCCTTGCTCCTCCAGCTCTCTCTGGGCTCTGTCCCCCAAATATTCCTAAAGGTCGCACAAGATCTGCCTGCAACCCTCTTATGGTTAAACTGCCAAAATCAAGACTCTCTGCTCACCTTCACTCTTTCATTCCTCTTTTCTCCCGCCTCTGAAACAAACTCCCCCACTCCCTTCAATCCCACTCCTCCCTCCAGGTCTTTAAAATAGCTGTTCACCACCATCTCTTATGGTGGTGAACAGCTTGATCTTTGAACCCCCATCCAAAACCTTGATCTTTTCTACCCCCGCTAATTTCACCCCAAATCCTCTTTTTTGAAATACCAACTTCTTTCCTGGAAGTCCTTGGTGACCTTGTGTTTATACTTCTCCCACCCACCCCCCCCCCCCCTTCTTCCCACGCCGCCTCCCCCCAAGCCCTCTTACTCCCACACATTCCCGATGTCCCTCACAAATGTTGTGTTTATGTGCTTCCCCTTCTCTCCCCATCTTGTCTACCGCTCCCCTTCTTATATACTTTGTTTGTTTGTTTGTCTGTTTGATTTGTTTGTGTGATAAATGTTAGCTCTTTCATGAGCCTCGATTATGTATACAAAAAAAAAAAAAAAAAGTAGCTGCCTGAGGGCCCATCCTTTCCTCCAAACTGCAGTTACCACGAGAACTTGCAGAGCTATGATAATGCCAGTTGTGATTGACCATCCATTTCCAGAGATGCATTTGTTTGTATCATGGGATGGATGGATGCTCAACCGTTTGCTGTGATGAGGTGCAAGCGACGTGATGAACACCGCCTGTACCCAAGGCAACCCAAACGACTATGCTTGTAACAAACCTTCGCTGTACTTGATTGACAGTCCCTTGCCCCATCCCAGGCTAAACAGTGATAAAAGATGAGGGAAACAGACTCCGATTGGTGATGTCATTAGATGAGCAGTCAGTCGTGTGGCCAAATACGTAAACATCAACCTGGTAACAATATCAACAACCTGACCTCAAAACATTATTTTGCATTAAAGCTGCCAATGCAAGGAGGTTATATTTTAGACTACTACATTTATTTATTTTTTCCCCATCCTTCCACTCATATTATATTTAACGATAGGCTAACCCTAAATAAAAGCCGCAGGGAGTGACTGATCCTGGATGCAACACCAATATTGCAGATGGGAAATCTCAACTGCATGACGATTGAGGCATCTCAAATCATGTTATGGCTCTGTCAACTCCCAGCCTGATTGGTCACGTATACAGGGGCGACGGGAAGAAACAAACCTCCACCCCCGGCCATCTGATCACTGTGCACCCACGCAACTACAGACAGATCTGGTCATTTGCTCAGCGGGCAGAATTTTATCATGTTCTACAACCAACAGGCATAAGGAAGATAGCTCAATTAGCTGTATGAAAGATTTCCCCTCAGGAATTAATTTGGGAACCTGGAAGTGAGAGGGAGATCAAGGAGCAGCTGCGTCGCCATTCTGTCTGTTTTGTGTCAATGAACCCTTCTGAATAGAACGGTCGACCTCTGTTAGCTACATCATATTATGGCGATGATGAGCATGGGAGAAAACTTCCTCGATAGCTTCCGAGGCAAAGAAAGCTTCGAACCTCGGCTCGTTCCGTCACCCTTTCCTACTTTTGAGGTGACGCCACTGATGTTTTAAAAGCGATAAACACAGAAAAGGCACTTCTCTTGATTTGCAGCGATCCCTTTTTAACTTTCCCGAGGATTGTAAGATCTCTCGAAAGCGGTGGTTACGTTCTTCAACAGTTCACCCACACACAGTCATCAGAAATGTTTTTTCTTATCCTCGCAATGCTCGAGCGCTTGTTGTACAGCATGTTGATATTCCTTCAAAGCATAAGTGACTCCAAGGAGCAGATGCTTGCAGCAGAAGAGGCCTCGTGGATTTTTGAATGTCATTATGTCACGTTGACGACGACTCCATTTGAGAGATCCAATTTTGAAAACATAACCACACCATTTACGTCCTGTAGAGATTATTCAATGGTGGGAATTGGACGCTGTCCGTGCTTGATTGTGGTGTGGGGTGTGCGCACGTCCATACAAATGTGAATATCGCCTTTGTGGGCTGAGGGGAAGCAACCAGCAGCGACACCCATGAGGATACTCCCTGGGCCGTCTCAATTATATCCAAACTAAGTTAATTCGCTTTGGCATTGGCTTCTTGTCGCAGGTGAAATGGCTTCCTACATGCAGGTTGAATAACCGGTTGGCCAATGCGGGTCAGTATGTACTTCAAGACGGAAGGCGATCAATTTTCCTCACACCTTCAAATGCATCTTTGCATTCCGATGTTATCTTTTCGGGAAAGTTCAAGTTGACAATATGTTTGACAATAGTTGACAATTGACAATAAGTTGACAATATTTGACAATAGCAGTGTCAACTTGAATTCTGTTCAAGTTGGATTCTTCAGAACCCCATGTTTGAGGGCAGTTACCTGTCTGACCAAAGATCCTGGCTATCCGCATCAACAACCACGTTCGCTACTGTTTAGCTGTTGTGTTCCAGACAGCTGTCGAACACACCAGCTGTCGAGGGTTTATCAAAGTGCTTTGTGGCAAATGGCACAGGCTAGCAATCAGTACAGCAGACATTCTGTGGAATCTAGGCACGTCTTGAATGAGGCCAGTGCCGCATACCACAACGCACGTGGAATCCTCAGGTGCGCTTTGAAGTGCACCGGCAGCCGTAACATGCCACGGGCAAGTGCATCATCGGTATGTCGAGGTGTTTGCAAACCATAGGAAAAAAAAAAGTAGCAGCTGACTTGGACAAAGGGTGATGTTGGCCATCCTGGTACAGCTGATGTTATTTGTTCAATAAGGTTGACAAGCCCAATCAAGAATCAACAATCATTTTCACAGGAACACCATCTATTTTGACTCCTCCAATATCCATTGATGTTCTGTAATTCATGCAGTTAATGATATCCCTTTACCTGCAATTGACTTCCTGACCGTCATCAAGGTTCATCAAGGTGTATGTGAGGCAGCACGTTAGGTTTGTGGTTCTTGGACAAGAAGACTTGCCCAATATGGTTAACTGGTGATTGTAGTTGCACAATTTGCTTTTTGCTGGGCAGCAGTCATTGTTGTGAACTTGGCCGGTTCCTCCACAAACACAGAAATGCTTAAAATATATATTGGGATTTTCAGTACTAGGGCATGCCCGTACTATATATATATCTAAAATTATATCCCCCCCCTCTATTTACATGAAATGGTTTGGTCCAAAGCGAACGGCTTGCGAGTGGTGACAATCCCCCCCCTCTATTTACATGCAATGGTTTGGTCCAAAGCGAACGGCTTCCGGAGTTTGGTAAAGAAATCGCCATCGCGTGCACAAACGCGCAGGAAAGCGAATGAATCGCAAATTCGTTTTTATTAGTTGTAAAACGTAGTTTAACGCCAACATAGTTTGCAAACGTGAAATAAATGAATACGCTCTCAAATGTGCCATCCGAGGCAGAGTGTGCCCGCCACGTTCGGCACACGCGATCGTTCGCTGCTCTCTGATTGGTTGAATCGTTTTTTGGACATAGCTCGGTAAGTAATTGTCCGATTAATATGAAACCTTGAAAAGGCACATCCTCGGGTCCCCAGCAATATACCTGGCAAGTTAAAAGTATATCGGACCCGTGGTTGTCGAGAAACAGCGGTCACAGACAAACGTACAGACAGACAGAGATTACTGGAATTATAGATAGATTATCACGACATCAGTTCCTGTATATCATTTCTGCACAGGTAGTTAATTTTGAATCACTCCGGAAGGTATTTTGTTTATGGCATAAATTATTCGTACTGGACAACTGCAGGTTATTCAGTTTCTTCTTCCATGGGTGTGGCTCGAGTCTCAGATGCTTCCATAACATAAGCATAGGATGCTGTCTTGGATGTCCTCTGAAGGTGAAATCCCCGATGGCTCAATTATAATGCTCGTAGTCTATACCTTTCACCTCCACAGGTGAAAAGTATAGATAACTTATCGAGTCTCAGACACTTCCATAACCTTAAGTATGCGATGCTATCTCATCGGATGCTGTCAACGTTCAGATCCGGCTCATGAAGATGTCGGAAAAGGTGTGTTGATGCGCACCTGTCTATTGCTTAATCTTTTATTGCCTAATCGACATACCTGAATGTTGGAAGTCGCACATCTTGGCTCATTGCTGCATCTGGATGACATAACTAACTAGAACGCCATTCAGTAGAGCGCATACTCCCGCCGTGGGTCAAGTTGGAATAGTACGATTTCACAAAAGTTTGAGGGAGTAGTTCAGTGACAACACAAGACAAGACAACACAACACAAGACAGACACCACAGATATATATTTAGAATATATAGAAGATAATGTTTAAAAAAAACAAGGCAATTTCACTTACATTTTCGGATTCAGCGTTCAATTCTATATAAGTGAGTGTGTTTTGAGGCATGTGTGACTTCAAATAAAATTATTGTAAGCCAGGAAAACGTTCGTTTCATTCCTTAGGGATACAACATGTAAAACTGGCCCAAACGTCAAAACAAAACTCGCTCATTTTAAGTCGTACAAGCTAATGCGACCACTCATTCTTCTGGGAAGAATCCCGTGCACATGCTTGTCACACTTATAACTCACCTAAGTCTTTATAAGTTCATCAAATACTGACACCGCGATTCAACATTCGCTGAGGTAAATGTTCATATCTCTTCTGAGGTAAAAAAAATAACAACAAAAAAACAGTTTTAAGGCATTATACGTATCAAACGATACATTTTATGAAACGGGGAACCTAATACACACTTTGGTGGTTTTGAAATGACAAAATATGTCTTTATTAGAAAAAAAAAAAAGAACCTTGAAGACGACGCTGCTAACAAAATACACCGCTCTAACGCATAACCACGAGTTTAAACTACATTTGCAACAAATATGAAAACTATTTTCATATCACAATGTTAAATACAGAATATATAGAAGATAATGTTAAAAAAAAATGAGCCCCATCTTCCAATGGTAAACAATCCTTCAAAAAATTCCTGGATCCGGAATAATATCCTGAGCTTCACCAAAAACTAATCAATTCTTCCTTATCCAAAGGGCAATCATCCCACCAACTTTCATCCAAATCCGTTCAGAACTTTTCCAGATATCTCGTTCACAAACACACGAACAAACACACACACACACACACACGGACACGAGCGAATGCGTTACTCCCTGGCGGGAGTAATGAACTTGGAACGTTCTTATACCACCTGATGAAACACATGGTGCTTAAAAGAGACATTTGTGATGCTCAAAATGTGCATCAAGTTTCACAATAGCAGTGTCAAAATAATTAACATCATCATCTAGTCTCCACTTAACAATTATCTCAATATATTCTCCCCACACCGCCTCCACCCCCACCAACACACACATGTTCATCGCCAAATACCACAATGTGGAGTTCCCTGCAGTGACTCTGAGATGTTAGTTTTTAATTGGATTTGAATCTGTCAGATCTTCAACACAAGGGATTCACTTGACTGTACGAAGTGACATATTTGCCACCCTAGTGTAATATAATTTATGATATGTGAATAACGTGGAAGGGGGGGGGGGGGGGGGGTACACACTAGCCCAAACATCCATTCCTCAAACATGTAATCGATTCAAAGCGACGTTAGCTTCTTCGTCCAGTGCATTGCTTACAAGTTCCAGACTGCAAAGCACATGTTCACAGGATCAAGTGTGCATACATAGAGGGGTCGTGGGCAAAACATTTGCGGAGTTCACCCCATTTTACCACCCGAAGGTGCCACTTGCGCTGTGACATCACGTATTTCTGAAACACCTTTAATCTTGCATTCATGTGAAACATTCGCAAGCATATGTGACCATTCTAAGCTTGCATGTAGGGGACATAACATCAGAAGTGATAGCCAGTGTCTAGCACTGGTTAGGGTTAGGGTTAAGGTTGTTATGGTTAGGGTTGTTAGGGTTAGGGTTGTTGTTAGGGTTAGCGTTGTTGTTAGGGTTTGGGTTTATCAAAGTGCTTTGTGGCAAATGGCACAGGCTAGCAATCAGTACAGCAGACATTCTCTGGACTCCAGGCACGTCTTGAATGAGGCCGGTGCTGCATACCACAACGCACGTGGAATCCTCAGGTGCGCTTTGAAGTGCACCGGCAGCCGAAACATGCCAAGGGCAAGTGCATCATCGGACAGTTCTACAGGCTCGAGCGAAAGCTGTGGAAGCCACGGGTCTTGCTGCATAAATAATGGCTTCGGATAAGCTTGTTGGAAAGAGCATCTGGCGAGGTGAATGATTTAGCACTTGGCATGAGCTCGAGTGACAATGACTGATAGCCACCAGCAATCATAATGGGAATGCTGAAGAGAGCTCAGGCATGTGCCGAGGACACTTAACGACTCATTTCAACACTGCCTCACTCTTTAGGAAGCCCTAAGAAAACTAACTTTTGATGTAATTTCACTTGACGTAACAGGCCGTAAAACTGTGGTGCTTCACTTTGGTGTTTCCTTGGAAAGTCTTGGAGTATTGGCTCGCATAACATTTGGAGTATGTGCTGCACATTTAGACGTCACCTCGTGTTCATGCTCAAAATAAAATAATTCCGGTGCTCAGGGTGACGAGTAAACTACAAGTTGAGCTTGAAATTCTTTGACGCAATTATGACGACCCAAACTACAAGTGCTATTGGAACATGCACTTTTGATCATATACTTTACCTCTTCAGACTAAGGTGATGGAAGCCCGACCCTTTTTTTTTTCTTCCAACACAATCAGGGTTCATATAAGACTAAGGTGATAGATGGAGAAAACCCAGACTCGGTGGTATATTGGTTGGAGAGTCCGCTCTGTATCTGGGAGGTATTGGGTTCAAACCTCGGGCGAGTCGTACCAAAGACTTGATGTTCGCATTTAAAACTAGAACGGCGCGCGGTAGAGCGCAAACCTCCGCCAGGCTGAACAGTTGATGCTTTGTATCCCAATGATAGGCCGGATCTGGATTCGGACCTGAACCAAAATCGAATCGGCTTGTTCTTGTCACCTAACAAACTCATCCACCAAGTTTGGTCATAACTCGTCCATCATAACTTTTTAAAATATCATGTTATATATAATTTTCGCCCGATCTCTCAATGTTGAAGAATCACTTAAAATTAAATAATTCTCATATCAGAATCCATAATCAGATCTTCACCAAAATTGAATTAATTAGTGCTTGTCACACACTCAACTTGTCCACCAAGTTCCGTCCAAATCCGTCCATAACGTTTTGAGATATCCTGCTATATGTTGATTTTAGCCCTCTCACTCAATGGTGAAGAATCACTTACAAATTAAATAATTCTCGTATCCGAATCCATATTCAGAACTTCACCAAAATCGAATCAATTCGTCCTTGTCACACACACAATGTCTCCACCAAGTTTTGTCCAAATCCGTCCATACCTTTTTGAGATATCCTGCTATATATCGGTTTTGGCCCGATCTTCTCCCAAAAGTGAAGAATCACTTTAAAATGATACGACCCGGATCCGAATCCGGATCTTCACCAAAATCTAATCATTTCGTCCTTGTCACATACACTACATCTCTGCCAAATTTCGTCCGAATCCGTCCACAACTTTTTGAGATATTTTGTTCACAGACAAAGAGACGGGGGAGAAAACGTAACTTCCATCCATCTTCGGTGGCTGAGATAATTAAATAAAGACTTTAAAGGTTTTAGGAAGAAATTTTTTTTAGGAAGTTCACCGCTGTTGTTTCAATGTCTTTTACACCTCCTTTACATTATGTATTTGCGCCTGTTTGGAATGATTTTCAATTTTGTTTCACTGTCAGTAAAAAAAAAAGAAGATCTCACTCCTCTGTGCTCATGCGCGATTGCAAGTTAGTCAGATCCAAAGTACTGTTCAACTGCAGGATCATTTTCCGATTTGTGTTCAAAATATAAGATTCAATTGAAATCAAGTTGTTCCTCAATCATAAACTGACGTGTGTAGACAGACAGACATGAACCAATTGCTTTGTCCCAGTTTTCACTTTGCGTGTGCAGGTAAAAAGGTACCGTTTTAGAACACTGTTAACACTGAGAAAACGATTGCCACTCCTGAGCATTAACAGGTAAACAAGCACCAGTATATTAGTGTCTTGTAGACTCGACAATTATTACATCACCCAACATTTTACCTGGTGACAAGCACGTTGTTCATCCTTTGTGGTGGTCACGTGAAATTGGAAGGGATTTGACAAGATCTTTGGTGTTTATAGTTTGGAAAACCCAGTGTAGTGTAGACGCAGTGGAGGACAAAGGTGTAAGAAGATGCACTAAGTGTGAAAGCACGAATGCTGTAGGAGGTTAGAACGGTGACATAGACTGTTATGAAAATGTAAAAAAAATTCCAGAAAAAAATGGGACTCAGGCAGCGATCAGATCTTCAAATGTCGTTTCGTGCTCAGCCAAAGAATATTAGAAAATAAATCAAGACAAATGGCCGTAATGACGAGAGCTTCATCTGCAAGCGCGACAGACTTAGCAAAGCAAGGACGGTTGGAAGCCAAAGTCATCGGAAGCAAGTGCTGGCACTGATTTGTGACCATGAGATATACCAGCTGTGATGGTGGGTGTGCAGATCCATGCACTCGCTCTGTGCAATTAGACATTGAATAGGCTGACGTTTTATTCGTTTTTTGTATACAGAATCGAGGCTCATGTAAGAGCGAACACATTGAACATGAAAACATCCACAGACACATAAAGACAGGTTTGGGAGACAAGAGTGGGAGAGAGAGGGAAGCACTCAAGCACAACAACAGTGGAGAATAGGGACGTCGGTAGATCTGTGGAGGGGGGAGGGCTGTGGAAGAGGGAGGTACATGGTTTAAAGCAAATGAACACTTCTAGGAATTTCATGACTAGGAATGTCAGGAAAGAAGTTGGGGATTGTAAGAGGTGGATTTGGAGAGTTTTAACAGGGGTAGAAAAGATCAAGGTTTTGGATGGGGGAAGATAAGAGATGGTGGTGAACAGCTGTTTTAAAGACCTGGAGGGAGGAGTGGGATTGAAGAGAGTGAGGGAGTTTGTTCCAGAGGTGGGAAAAAAGAGGAATGAAAGTGAGCAGAGAGTCTTGATTTTGGCAGTTTAACCATAAGAGGGTCTGCAGGCAGATCTTGTGCGACCTGTAGGAATATTTGGGGGACAGAGCACAGAGAGAGCTGGGGGGGCAAGGCCGGAGAGGAGTCGGTAGAAGACAGAAAGACCACCAACCTGCCTGCGGTGAGTGAGAGAGAGAAAAGCCCTCAGAATCAGCTTCCAATGATTCTGAATGCTTTGGTTTCAACCGCGTGAAGCCGAGCTAGGTGTGAGGCACGGTGACTGCATATCAAGGGACAACTTTGATATGCCAGATCCACCATAAAGAATGGAAGAAGACACCATTTTGTCCAATTCAATATTGTTGGATGTTTCAGCTGCAGCAAGATACTCAGCACACCACGTCTGTGTATTTCTAGAAGCAATCATTTGGTACTTGTGTCGTCCCTTGACCTTTTATGCACAAGTGAATTAAGGAGCAAGCACAGCTTGGTGGTGGATTGAGACTCAAGGCCTTATTGCATTAACCTCACTTGTGTGGGTTTGATTCTCGTGGCTGCTCAGTGGATATTGCCCATGAGAGTGTCAACCTGTCCCAAGATTGCTTCTTATCTCCGGAAACATTCATGACTTGTCTGTCACGAGTATGCGCCTACACCTCCCTAACTAAGGACAATTCCATCTGTTAAATTTTGCATAAAGCTGCTCGATGCAGTTATTAAATTCTAATTTTAAATTCCGACAGAAAAAAGAACACCTTTTTTTTTCAGAAGAAAATAACAAAAATGAAAAAGAAAAAAAAACGACATGTTTAAATACAGTTAAAAATAGCCTCAATAATGAGGTGTTTTAATCAGTTAATTCATTTCCTGACAAAGAAAATCTTCGGATGTTAAACTTAGTTGGCCATCTAGTATGTGTTTAGATTAGCTGTCTCCTTAATTACCACAATTAGCATAGACAGCGACTGTGTGTTTCGATTGCACCTCATCATTCTTTAATCCTTCTGTGTTATTTCACTATTTAATGTCATATTTTCCCTTAATTACACTCTTTGAAGCATTCATTACTCAGGTGCGGAGTTGTGGTTGAGCTGGCTGTTCCACTTGACACTTCTGTGTGAGATGTCAAGTGGTCAGTGGTGCGTTGTGGCCAATTGGATTCCGACTCCGAATTTTGGCTGGAAATCCGACAAAGACAAACTTTGATGCGTACGAAGCTACCTGCGTGACATCACCCGGTCAGTCGTGCACCGATTGGTCGGTTCACATCTGTCTGGCTCAATGAGATTTGAGCTCCCGGAGCTTGGACGAACGACAGTTGCTCAGGAGAGAGAAAAGTGAGCAAAATGGTGCCACAGTGAGAGAGAAATGTTCATTGGCTCTGTGCTGCAGTAGTTCCGTTTTGGGACGTGGGAAACGCCATCATGAGGTTCATGCTGGTTCCTGCAGTGGGTATGCCATCACAAACGGGAATTCAAGTCCCGTTCTCGCAGTGGCACATCGGGACCGCAGTGAGCTGCAACTTCCTGTGGAAAGTTCTGTGGTTCCGTTTATCATCGTTCTTGATTTTTCACTCTCGCCATCTTTCTATCCTGCCCGAGTGTCTCTGTGATTTAAGGCATATTTTTAAGTACGCCAGTCCATTTCTGTGTCGAGACAAACGCATGTCTCCACCATCGTGTTCCCTTACTTCCTGTTATTGATTTTTATCTCCGCCACCAAAGGTGGATGGAGGTTATGTTTTCACTCCTGTCTGTCTGACTGTTTTTTTTTTGTTTTTTTTGTTTCCATAATCGAGGCTCGTGAAAGAGCTGTGATAAAGAGATTTATCACACAAACAAATCAAAGAGCCAAACAAACAAAGTATATAAAAAGGGGAGCGGTAGACAAGATGGGGAGAGAAGGGGAAGCACGAACACAACATTTGAGAGCAGGGACATCGGGAATGTGTGGGAGGGGGAGGGATTGGGGGGGGCGGCGTGGGAAGGGGGGGGGGGTGGTGGGAGGAGAATAAACACAAGGACACCAAGGACTTCCAGGAAAGAAGTTGGTATTTTAAAAAAGTGGATTTGGGGTGAAATTAGCGGGGGTAGAAAATATCAAGGTTTTGGATGGGGGAAGATAAGAGATGGCGGTGAACAGCTGTTTTAAAGACCTGGAGGGAGGAGGGGGATTGAAGAGAGTGAGGGAGTTTGTTCCAGAGGTGGGAGAAAAGAGGAATGAAGGCGTGAAGGTGAGCAGAGAGTCTTGATTTTGGAAGTTTAACCATAAGAGGGTTGCAGGCAGATCTTGTGCGACCTGTAGGAATATTTGGGGGACAGAGCCCAGAGAGAGCTGGAGGAGCAAGGCCGGAGAGGAGTCGGTAGAAGACAGAAAGACCACCAACCTGCCTGCGGTGAATAAGTGAAAGGCCCTCGGAGGTAGCGTCATCACAGGAGATTCCAATGATTCTGAACGCTTTGGTTTCAACAACGTGAAGACGAGCTAGGTGTGAGGCAGGAGCACCCACCCAGAGGGGAGAGCAGTATTCCACTGAGCTGCGGATGAAAGCCTTGTATGTGGTGAGGAGCTCAGGTGTGCCAAGGAAGGACTTCGCACGACGGAGGATGCCCAGTCGGTGACTGGCTTTGGAGGCCAAATTTGAAATGTGGTTTTCCTAGGAAAGATCATGGCAGATAGTGAGACCCAAAAGATTGAGTGACAGAACTTCTTGGAGAGGATTATTCAGAAAGTGGATGGGAGGGTTGTCCAGTCGGTCTTTTCGGAGAGACATCGTAAGAATGTGAGATTTGTCAGGATTGAAAGACATGTTCCACTTGTTTGCCCAGTCTGTGATTTTGTCCAAGTCTGCAGAGAGTGAGGAGGCTGCAGACTGCCGATCTGAGGGATGAGGAATGGAGCTGCAGAGAGTGGGGTCACCAGCAAAGAGATAGAGAGGATTTTCAAGAGAGTCGGAGAGATCATTGATGAAGAACAGAAAAAGCACAGGGCCCAGAACACTGCCTTGGGGGACTCCAGCCTGAACAGGAAAAGGAGATGAGAGAAACCCATTCAGAGTCACACGTTGACCACTGTCTGTCTGTGAACAAGATATCTCAAAAAGTTATGGACGGATTTGGACGAAATTTGGCAGAGATGTAGCGTATGTGACAAGGACGAAATGATTAGATTTTGGTGAAGCTCCGGATCCGTCAAATCCGTAGAATTGTGAAGAAGATCCGTATAATTTTTAAAGTGATTCTTCACCAATGCGAGAGTGCCAAAAACGATACATAGCAGGGTATCTCAAAAAGTTATGGACGGATTCGGCCAAAACTTGGTTTAGAGGTTGTGTGTGTGTGACAAGGACTAATCGATTCAATGTTGGTAAATATATAAACAAGTCAGGAGACGACGATGGTTCACGAGCGAGCGGTATTCAATGACAGGTCAAAACCGACATTGAAAATATATAAATAGGAATGTATTATCTGTTATGAGGTTAGTTAGCTACACAATACCGAAAATTCGGTTCGATTCTGACAACTTTTGAAAATTTGACAGTTGTGACCTTCAAGGTCGAAGATTCTGAAATTTGTTTGGAAAACTTGTATTTCATGATGTATGTGATAATATAAAAACATGTACGACATTTCACCCTATCAGGAAGCGAATAATGTAATAAAACCATCAAAAATCGACTTTTCTAAATTTCGTGACCTTGTGACCTTGACCCTGGGGCGAAAATGAAAAATCGAGCTTCGTGGGGCTAGACACATGACATTGGCCTAACCAAATACCGAAGCCCCTGTCAGATTCCACCAAACCCCTCGGAGAAGATGTAGTTTGAAATCGATTACCCCCTAAAAAGACATTTGTTGGGCGTGGCTCCGCCCACAATGGGCGCAATACGCCCACTCTAGGCAGAACACAACTCGATCATGATATCAACCTCCCACCCAAGTTTCATCAAGATCGGATGATATCATCGGGTAGTTATGCTGCGGACAGACAGACACACACACATGACGAATATAGTGGTCACTTGATAACTCATGAACCAATAACTCGTGAACCAATATGGATTCGAATTCGATAATTATTTATTTTTAAGTGATTCTTCACCATTGAGAGATGGGGCCAAAAACGATTATATACATGATATTTTAAAAAGGCATGGATGACTTATGACTAAACCAGGTGAATGAGTTGGTTCAGTGACAAGAACAAATTGATTAGATTTTGGTTCAGGTCCGAATCCAGATCCGGCCTTTCTTTGGGATTAGATACAAAACAAACTGTTCGGCCTGGTGAAGGTATTTGGTCTACAGAGTGCTGTTCTAGTCTTATTCCTCGTTTATTAAACCTTTAGGTTTTATGATTGATGTGTGTTTTCTTTAGATTCCTGAGTCAATCCTTCAAATTATTTAAATTGAATAAACATGGGATATTGTTCAGCAACATGACCATCTCTAGTACACTACATTATCAAAAGTATGCGGACACCCCTTCTAATTAGTGGATTCGGCTGATTCAGCCACACCCATTGCTGACAGGTATATATAATCAAGCACACAGCCATGCAATCTCCATAGACAAACATTAGCAGTAAAATGGGCCGTACTGAAGAACTCAGTGACTTTCAACGTGGTACCGTCATAGGATGCCACATTTCCAACAAGTCAGTTTATCAAATTTCTGCCCTGCCAGAGCTGCCCCGGTCACATTTCACTCCTTGGATACAGTGAAGGGAAATCTTAATGCTACAGCATACAATGACATTCTATACGAGTGCGTGCTTCCAACTTTGTGGCAACAGTTTTTGGAAGGCCCTTTTCTTATTCAGCATGACAATGCCCCAGTGCACAAAGTGAAGTCCATACAGAAATTGTTTGTCTAGATCGGTGTGGAAGAACTTGACTGGCCTGCACAGAGCCCTGACCTCAACACCATCGAACACCTTTGGAATGAATTGGAACACCGACTGCGAGCCAGGCCTAATTGCCCTACATCAATGCCCGACCTCACTAATGCTCTTGTGGCTGAATGGAAGCAAATCTCCACAGCAATGTTTCAACATCTAGTGGAAAGCCTTCCCTGAAGAGTGGCGGCTGTTATAGCAGCAAATAGGGGGGGACTAACTCCATATTAATGGCCATGATTTTGGAATGAGATGTTCGACGAGCACATACGGGTGTGATGTTCAGGTGTCCACATACTCTTGGCCATGTAGTGTATCTTTGTCCATTTAGCACTATGGAAAGTTGGAAACATAACCAGAAAGGCACTCAGTATAGTGCATACCTCCACCAGGATGAACAGTTTACATTTTATATCCCTCTAATAAGTCGGATCTGCATCCGTACCATAACCAAAATCGAATTGGCTTGTTTTTGTCACCTACTCAACTCATCCACCAAATTTTGTGCAAATCCCTCCATAACCTTGTGAGATATCCTGCTCACAGACAGACAAACGGGGGTGAAAACATAACATCCGTCCACCTTAAGTCACGGAGGTAAAAAAAAAAAAGCAACACCTTGTCTCCAAGAATGGCACCTTGGCTTTCCATGAGATCAATGAGCGCGTTCCATTTACGTGGCCTTCTCTATCTCGGAACTTTTCAATCCTTTCTCTTTTTTTTCTATTTATTTATATATCTTTCATCTCTTCCTTTTCTCTTCTCACTCTCCTTCACTCTTCATCTCCACTTCCCCTTTATCATTTTTTAATATCCATTATTATTTATTTATATTTTATTACTGTTATTTATATCACATTTTCAAGGTTGCTTCAGATAATTTATCGAATGTCCTCTTGACACTTGTTCTTTTTTTTTCTCCCTATTATTTTCATGGAAGGGATGGAGTGAAAGAGGAAAGGTGGGAGGAACAGATAGTTATGACATTGTTGGTGATATGAAGTCAGGCAGATGGTGTGTGGTGTGTCGAGATCAAACAGAAGACCAAATACGGTACACAAAGGGGAGGGACCAAGGTAGAGAAGCTGGAGTTCAGGGACCCATTGGAGAGAATGATGGGAATGTTCGGTCGAGCTGGATGTGATGATGCTGTGCATTACAGGGGACTTTAATGTCCTTGTGCGAGTAGCAGAATCTGGTAAGATGAATGTGGGGCAGTCACAAGATTACTTACAGGAGTGGACAGCATAGAACAGAGTTGCTGTTTTATAGTCCCAGACAGTTCTCTCAAACAAGTCCGCGGCACGGAGGCAGCCAATCAATTTCGCAGAAGCGACCAAGAGATTCCCCATATCCAGGATGGTGTACCCCCGCCTTCACAAAATCAGGGCTACAACGGAGTTAGAGAGAAGTGACTGAGGGAAAAGGCCGGACCATGGGGACCGATCAGCACACTGAAAGTGACCACGCTGCCCTGACGAATCCAGGCAGGAAGGGGAAGATTTGGCCCCTGGCTTGTTTTGGGGGGTGCAACCACTGCGGAGGGGCATCCCCAATAGTTGTCAGAACAGAGTTGGATTTATTGGAAGTGAGGAAGCAATGGTTGTGTGTGGGCCATAATATACCAGCCATGGACTTCAGCAAATAGTTACAGGATTTTCTTTTTCACTGTTGAAGTGTTGGTTTTCGTGTGTGGGGTCCCGGATTGGGAATGGTAAACCGCAACATGAGTAAAGCCATGGCCATTGGGGAATTTGCATTAAAACCCCTCTTTAGGAGGGTACAAACGTGGTGGTTCTTCCAGGGTCTTGCTCGGCCCCAATCCTTTTGAACCCACAAATACATCGCAAGCAGCAGGCTCGTTGAAAACCAAAATAAAGAGGACTTGGGCTTGAAAACCCGTTGAAAACCAAATTGGGCTTTTCCGATGGACGATGTGCAATTATAAAGACTATCCATCGATCGATTTGTGACGGACCAGGTGGGAGATTTGACCATGTCAACCCGGTCCACTGTTCCAACATATATACAGTGCGTATCAAAAAAAAGGTAATCCGAATTCAAATGGTTAATATGCAAAGGTTATTTATTTTGACAATTTACATGTGGTTTACTAATTAAGAGGGGATCCTCAGCTTTAATTTTAAAGAACAATGTGTTCGTAACTCCTCCCCGTGATCTTGGTGAATTGCAGGGCCGTATTCGACATGAAGTGGATGCTTTGCGCAATGACCCAGCTATGGTGGGACGAGCAGTTCAGGGCATGCTCCGCCGCTGTGAGCTTTGTGTTAAAAAGGGAGGTGGACATGTTGAAGGTGTGGGTGCATAAAGGCCAATCATTCCTGAGAAAAGTTCACATCTGATTTTCATTTTGCACCAATTATCCTGACTTGCATCGATTAGCCAAACTTGTAAAAATGCGATTTGAACTTGTCATTTTCAATGAACATGTACTCGGTCATGTGTGACAGCAATGATGCATGAAAGGCATCAATGGAAAGCAGAGGATCTCCTCATAATTGGAAAACCACATGTAAATTGTCAAACTAAATAACCTTTGCATATTAACCCCTTGAATTCGGATTACCTTTTTTTTGATACGCTATGTGTGTGTGTGTGTGTGTGTGTGTGTGTGTGTGTGTGTGTGTGTGTGTGTGTGTGTGTGTGTGTGTGTGTGTGTGTGTGTGTGTATATATGTATGTATATATATATATATATATATATATATATATATATATATATATATATATATATATATAGTTGCGGTTTTAGAACCCACACTTTTGTAAATAATAATCACTTGTAAATATGACGGTAGAGGTTAAAGGTTGCACCCTTAGTTAGTCCACAAGCAACACGTAGGCCACCATAGGAACTCAGTTATTTCCTTATGTGTTTTAGATAAGGCCGTGTTTCCAATAGTTGAATCTGCGTTGCATCAATCAAATAAAGAGTTGGCCCTTTTGTTCATTCTCTCCAAATTATGTTACGCGCCTTGGTTAGCGTTCGCTCAGGCGCCGCCATTGACCATGCGGTCGGCTCGAGGAAGAAGGGGGCGGAACGCCAAGGAGAAGGTGTGGCCACGTCAACTCGTCATCAAGGGCGTGGCCGGTAAGCCCCACCAGCCAACCAGGGCTGATGAAATATCTCGGGTGGGCATGGCTTGATGAAGCGTGGAGTGATCTGGGAGCGCGTAATATAAGCGCGAGCGCAAGCCTTTTCACCAGGTCCGATGAGAGACGAAACTGCGCAGAGCCCCTTTTACGTACTTCAAGGAGAGACGGCTTGTGGTACTGCTTCAGACTGCGCAGATAACCTGTTCAGCGGCGCTCTTGCATACGAACATTGAGCGAGAGAGAGAACGTTTGGCACGATATACGTTTATTACGTACGCAGCATCCCAGTCCCCCCGCTATATGGAACGTCCGCTCGTGGTCAACGACACGTGGAGTGCTGCCGGCCTGCTGTCTTTTCCACCACCACCACGGTACGAGTTGGGACCGGACGAGTGACCTGGACCTTCCACCCTACCAGCTACAATCCCGGTGTGAGTGTGTCTGTTTGTCTGGGGTTGTAGAGTAAGACTGTATAAGACTGCCCTGTGTCCTTCTCCTTCTTCCCTTCTTGTACATTCTTTCCTTTCTTCTTCTTCTTGGTTTTGTACATAATTAATAAACCCATCGTTGTTCTTCCCATACTCTGGTTTCCTCTTATCCGGTCGCTTTAGTCTTTTCTCGATTGAGTACCTGTGGCACGATAGGAACCGCTCAGAATCGGGTTTAGGCCTTGTTAACGGCCTGAGTCGCGGCTCGCTTCGCTCGGCGTGTCCACTACCGCTGCGGCTCGGGCGGGGCTCATTTCCTCGCTTCCTGGAAGGCGCTGGTAATTCGGTAATAGGAACAATTCGGCCTACCACCCTATTCAGCGCTGACTGGAAGTGACGTCATAGCTCCAGGACTCAGGATGGCCAGCTTAAAAAGACAAGGGGATTAACCCCCCCCCCCTTGATAAGGGGAGCGCCGGCCCCCGAATCCGTAACAATTGGTGTCGGGAGTGGGATTTGAAGCCCGAACCAAATTTTCTACCATCTGAAAAAATTTGGTCAAAATTACGAGCGGCCAAAATTTAGTATTAAAAAACCAAAGTAAAATCGTGCCATGGTTAGTCAAGGTGATCGGATGCCGGTGGGGGGAAATGAGGGGGTAGAGGAAGAGTTAGAGGCAACCCAGGACCCCAGGGAACAATTGGGAGAGATGGAGGAGGGAAATGAAGAAGGTGCGGTAGTGGGGGTTGCCGGCGCACAAAATGGCAAAGCCTCGCACATGGCTGCGGCAGCCGAGCCCGCGGCACCAGTAGACTGGGGCCTATTTGTGACCCACATGATGGCCTTTATGGTCAAAACAGAGGATAGCCTGAAAGGAATTGGGGGATTGGAAAACCAAATTGGGGGGTTGAGAAATGATATGGGAGACCAAATAGGGGGATTAGAGAACAAATTAGGGGCCCAATTGGAGGACGTGAGTAGCGAAATGAACGAGGGGTTAACGAGGGTGAAAAGCAAGATGGACACCCGGGAGAATCAAATGAATAGAATGAAGGACGGGTTAACGGGGTTTGAAAACAGAATGGGTGGCCACATAGAAAAATATGGGAGAGACATTGACCGCAGATGGGGCGGAAAGGTTGCGGGGGTACGCGACGAGGTAGCGCGACTCGAGGAGCGCGGGTTGAGCGAGGCTGAGCAAGGCGCAGGTAACTGGACGGGTATAGAAATTGCGACCCGGGGCATAGAGAAGCCGACGACCGCCAAACTCAAAGATTTTATTTTATTAGCGCCAGCGGTCGTCGAGCTGAATAAAGAAAATGGAATAATTATAATGGAAATTGGGATTGGAGAGACGGCAGTGGTAGAGCATGAATTGGAGGGAGAAACGGAATATGCTCAAAGTCTGTATTCACATCATGATGCCGTGCTTAACCAAATGGAAAGTTTGCAGGTGGTGGAGCGAAGAGGAGGAAGCGCCAAGGTGAGAATGGTTGTATATGGTGCTAAAATATTTTGCGGAAAAGTGTTTGGCTTGAAAGGAGTTTTCACGCACTTTGGATCCCGGCGTAACCCGGGCGCTCGTAGGAGGTCCGTGGTGCGCTGCGTGAGTGGAAATGGCGCGCGTGTGAGGAAAAGTTGCGTGCCGGAGAGTGAGTGTGTAACAGAGTTTGGGAGTGAGAGTGAGAAGTGCGACACAGAGAGTGAGATGGATATGGATGAGGAGCGTGTGCGAGGGTGCACACCTGAGTTGGTTGTGGCGAGTGTGCGGGAGAGCACACCAGAGCGCATTATTGGGTGTGCAAAAGAGTGCACACCCATGGGTAAGGGTGCGCTGAGTGGGTGTGCAACGGAGTGCACACCTGGGAGCGTTATGGAGTACGTAACGGAGGAGAGGTGTGTAACAGAGGAGTGTGCGAGCAGCGAGTGATGTGCATGTGAGTGTGGAGCGAAAGGGAATGCACGAAGCGAGTGCAATGACGGAGTGTATGGAGTGTATGAGAGGCGTTGGAGCGCCAGTTTTTGCGAGAGAGAAAAGGAATGTGAGGGGAGCATCGACGCTAACCGGGACAGCGTTCAGGCCGACGTATAGCCGACGCAAGCTCTCGGGCGTGGTGCGCGTTGTGTGCTGCGGGGGCCGGCCGGGGTAGTTGCCGCGTCGCTCCTGTACGGAGCGCCGTGCACGATTCGGGCCGGGCTCCGCCCTGTGTGGTCGGTGCTGTGCCGTGGCGGCGACCGGCACGATTCCGGGGAGGTGGGCTGGGTCGGACCTTCGTCCCCTGGCGGGCGCGGTGCTCCGACCGGGTGAGGTTGGGTCATCGGGCTGGAGACCGCAAGGTTCCGCGCCGAGATGGACCGTGGAATCTCGGACCGAGTATGCCTCCTCAGAATCGTAAATGCCAGACGGACCCAACCTACAGGAGACTGACCATCTGCACGGATAGCCGGCTTTTCGAAGTCGAGCTGTAAAGAGGCATTCCCGCACCGAGAGGCTAGGAGTAGTGGACTAGTAGTGATAGTGATGATGGCAAATGGTATCTGATGTAGTGATGGATGGTAGTTTTACCATTCACATTACTCAATTTGGCAGAGGAGCAATAGATTTATGGGGTTTGGCAGTACAAACTAGCCCGGGAGGGTTAGGATAATGGTTAGGGAACTAGAGATGACTATAGGTGACTTGAGATTTAAGTAGAGACATGTGTACAGGTAGTGGGGACGTAGATTAGAGTAGTTGGATGCTAACAACAAGGGAGTGCAGTAGTATAAAGGGATGACGGGGAAGCATGAGTTTTAGAGGGAAAATAGATAGCCAGATGATGCTGTATGTGTGAGCAGGAGGTTTCGGATGAAATGAGGCATTGCGTATGAAGGTTGCTGGTGAGCTTGTTGAAATGAGGCAATGCTCGAGAAAGATGTGTGTGTGTTGAGTGTTTGACTTGCATGATGTGCAAGTGAAGTACAGGTGTGTGGAATGAATGGTGTGGAGTGAGTATTGTGGAATGAGTGGAGTGGAGTGTATGGTGCGAAGGAGTGGATGGGGGAAGGATGGACCCCTTCACGAGTACCCGGGGAGGGTAGTTTAAAAGTAGGTAGAGGGAGTAGGTAAATTGTGGTTGGATATTGACATCTGTGGTGCGGGTAGTTGCATAGAGGTGTTTTGTTGGGTGCATGAGTGTATGGAATGGCTGGGCGTGTGGCCTGTGAGTGAGTGTGGTTGGTTGAGCACTCCGCCACTGGTAGTCTGTCGGCCAGGTGAGGCCGCAGGTAGGCTCTGGGAGCCAAGTAGAGTTCAATGGGGCCCGAGGATCCCAATGAGAATACCCGGGTAGCCCGATGCCAGAGGGGGCATTAGTGGGGTAAGGGAGCCAGAGGGCCTTCCCCAGGTTAGGATAGGAAGGAGCTCGGTAAGTTCGGGTGGCAACTGCAGTGGCGGAGGTGTGCAGGTGAGCAGACCTGCTGGTGAGCCACACGACCCAGCCCTGAAATTGTGCAAGGGGCACAGGTTGAAAAAACGGGGGAGTGAGACCCCAAATTGGTGAGCACCACAGTATGTTCAATGGGAATTGGTTTTTAGAACCGCATAGTGTAATGATGGCCAATGGATTGGCAGGGTAAGACCCCGCGTAGAGTTAAAGTGTTAATGTCATTTAGAAGTATAGCTAGGATGAAAGTCTCTTCGCACCATCCGCATCCACTCACCTGGGTGATGAAACTTCACACCACATTTTTTGGCAAATGTTTGGAATGTAAGACGCATCTTGACGTGATTTGACATTTTTTGATATTCCATCTCTTCCTCCTTAGGAGGGATTGATGATGAATTCGGTTTAGTGGAGATATGGGGGACAAGACGTTAGTGACGAATTTGTAAATGGGTAGATTGTGTAAATATGTGGTAGGGGCAAGGGTAGAGTAGGTGACATGGGGGGTGACGAACGCCAGGGACGAGCTTTCTCGGCTCCCTCTCCCACGCCCTTAATGTTGCATTGCTTTGTATTGATGTGTACCCTTGTGCCCCTGCCCGCTGATCTGCCTGTCCTTCCTTCCCCACTCATGGACCCTTGTTATTTTGTGCCCGAGGGAAGTGTGTAGGTGCCGCGAGTTGTGTGACCGCACCTTTGCTGCTTCCTGCCTGCACTGATGCACCATATGGACCACACGTTCTGTGGCCGAGCACCACTTATGGACCACACGTTCTGTGGCCTGGCGTCTCTGCTGGGACGAACCATTGTTGCCAGCGGTGTCTGCCTTGCGGACCACTGTTTTAAAGTGGCACCCATGCCCAGCAGTGGACCACCGGAGTTGGCCCTGCTGGCCATATCAATAATAAAAATCAGACGCGGTGTGTGCCCTTTCTTATTAAAATTAACATCAAGCAAGAAGATCAAGCCAACCAGAAACAGCAGCCCAGCAGAGCAGAGAAGCAGAAGACATCATTGCTTATTTTTAAAAATGTTTGTTTTGTGCATTTTGGTGATGGTGCTTTTATGGGTCTTTTTGGTGCATTGCTTATTGGTGCATTTCTTTTTTGGTGCATATTGGTACATATGGTATGGTGTATCGGTGCAGTGCATGGCAGTGGTATTTTTCCTCTTTTCAAAAGATCTTTTCTCTTCCCACAAAAGACAGGTCCTGGGTGACAGTTTGTAAATAATTAGTGTTTTGTAAATAATGCTCCCCACTGGCTAAATGTTTAGTTTGAAGACCATTCCGCAATTCGGTTAATTGTGGGCATGAGTCAGTTAGATAGGATGCAATGCAGCAGGCGGGACATATTTAGTGTTAAAACTGTCGCACTCAGGGTGAGGTTAAAAGTAGAGGGTAACCACACCTAAGTGTCACATTAAGTAAAAAGGTAGCCCTTGTGTTTCACCTCGGGGCGAGCCTGGAAAAAGCGAGGGTGCACTGTTGCGGTTTTAGAACCCACACTTTTGTAAATAATAATCACTTATAAATATGACAGTAAAGGTTAAAGGTTGCACCCCTAGTTAGTCCACAAGCAACACGTAGGCCACCATAGGAACTCAGTTATTTCCTTATTATGTGTTTTAGATAAGGCCGTGTTTCCAATCGTTGAATCTGTGTTGCATCAATCAAATAAGGAGTAGGCCCTTTTGTTCATTCTCTCCAAATTCTGTTACGCGCCTTGGTTAGCGTTCGCTCAGGCGCCGCCATTGACCATGCGGTCGGCTCGAGGAAGAAGGGGGCGGAACCCCAAGAAGAAGGTGTGGCCACGTTAACTCACCATCAGGGCGTGGCCGGTAAGCCCCCACCAGCCAACCAGGGCTGATGAAATATCTCGGGCGGGCGTGGCTTGATGAAGCGCGGAGTGATCTGGGAGCGCGAAATATAAGCGCGAGCGCAAGCCTTTTCACCAGGTCCGATGAGAGAGACGAAACTGCGCAGAGCCCCTTTTACGGACTTCGAGGAGAGACGGCTTGTGGTACTGCTTCGGACTGCGCAGATAACCTGTTCAGCGGCGCTCTTGCATACGAACATTGAGCGAGAGAGAGCGTTTGGCACGATATACGTTTATTACGTACGCAGCATCCCAGTCCCCCCGCTATATGGAACGTCCGCTCGCGGTCAACGACACGCGGCGCGCTGCCGGCCTGCTGTCTTTTCCACCACCACCAGGGTACGAGTTTGGACCGGACGAGTGACCTGGACCTTCTACCTGGACCTTCCACCCTACCTGGGACCCTGGGAAGGGGAGGGGAGGGATATTGATGGTTACTGGCAATTTATCACATCCACAAATGATGTAATCCACACAATTTATGTACTTTACATAACGTTAATAGGAATACATGGCCGTGTAGATGGGAAATAGTTTTTGAATTAAATCACAAATATCAGATGAAAGTTTTTAAAATTTAGAACTATTCTCACTCAGAGTTAAACATCACCGCAATATTACGTGGTTGCTTCAACGTTTTCTGTGAATTATATGTCATCATTGTGAGATTTTTTGGGGATTTTTTTTTTTTGAAATGAGATTTTTATATTTATAAAAACGGCAAAAAAGCATCAGAACAGCTGTGAAAAAGCATCAAAACAGCAGTGAAAAAGCATCAGAACAGCAGTGAAAAAGCATCAAAACAGCAATGTAAAAGCATCAAAACAGCAGTAAAAAGCATCAAAACAGCAACAATTGTCCGGTGATTTTTCAATCACCGCAGCTAAATGTGTCGGAGTAATTAACTATTTTCCTTCGTGCCTTTTTTGTGTGTTTTTTTTTAATACACATAAATACATAAAATCACATAAAATACACATAAATACACATAAAAATCAGATCAGAATCAGAATCGATATTCTCACAATCACCATAACACACCAGACTCGTAGTTAATTACGCAGTGCTTCCTTGTAAACAATGTTCTTTGTCTTTCCTTGTTCGGATAGGATGTATAGATTGTTCTCTTGTCCTACCCGACTACATCCTATGTATAGTTGGCCATGGGAGAAGCACGGGGAATCAAGGTTCAGTCCGACCACCTTGAGAGATTGTCCTTGCGCCTTGTTGATGGTCATGGCAAAGCTGAGCCGTACGGGGAATTGGAGCCTTTTGAACTCGAATGGCAGATCAGATGGTATGATTGGTATCCTCGGAATGAAGACCTGTTCCCCGCTATAGTTTCCCGTAAGTATGTTGGCCTCAATTACGTGAGGCATCAACTTTTTGATAGCCAGTCGTGTGCCGTTGCACAGTTTTGGAGGATCGATATTTCTCAGGAGCATGATTGGAGCACCTTCCTTTAGATGGAGTATGTGGGGAGGCACACCCGGAGGCTGTAGCGAATTGAGGAACTCTACCGGGTAATGGACAGTCTCGTGGTCGTTTTGGATTGAGTCGACAGATCGGTAAGTTCTTAGATCCCCAGGAATAGTCTGCAGAAGATCCAAATTGATTTTGTCCACTGCATCGTTCTTTGGGGCTAGAATTGCCCTTTCACAGAGCCAGGAGTGATTTCGGTAGTTGGCGGGGATGTTGGGGAAGACGTTCGCCTTGAGTTCGTCAGCCGTGGTGACATTGTTGCCGCATGGTACGATGTCCAGTCCATCTTCAGGGCACGTCTCCAAATCTCCGTTTCCGATCTGTAACAGCTTCGCTGAAAAGGCGCCTGCGGCTACATCTCCATGAAGGGTGACACGCATGTTTGTGCTGAGTTTCAACTTCGTCACTTTTGACCATAGAGGAGATGCCTTCTGTCTCTGACTTCTGTCTTCTGTCTGACCTCTGTCTGCCTTCTGTCTTCTGTTCGTCTTCTGTCTTCTTCTGGATCTTCTGTCTCTCGCTGTCTGGCCCTCGCCAGACGTTGTTGATTGGCGTTTAGACGTGCCTCTGTCTCATCTTCTGTCTCCTGCTGTCTGAATCTAGAGACACGTTCTTGATTGGCTTGTCGATGGTGAAAAGTATCTTCATCGGTTTCATGGTGTCTCCGATCAGCGATTTTCCTTGCTCGGGAGGTTGAACGCGACAAATTTCTTTTCTTCGGTGCCATTGCTTTTATCACAGTCAGTCTTCCAGTCACTCACACATAGACAAATTCAATTTTTTTTCACTTTTACGTTTCACATGGCAACAAACGACGCAAACGCAAGATTGCAACTCTGCGTGGTGTCGTGGGCGTGGCCAACGTGGCCTCATGCTCCCAGGTGATTGGCTAACTCGAGCTCGAGTGAGCCATAATGCGCTACGTTATGGCAAAAAATATGGATCTAAAGATGAAAGAAAAAAAAACCAATGTGGTGTGAATGGCAATGTTCCTCGCTGAAATGTGAAAAAACGCAATCGCTTTTCGCTCTGAATTACGTGCGAACGCGTAACTGTGAGTTTATGGCGGTAAGGATGGAACATCACATGATCGCTCTGAGCGAATCAGCGCGCTGATCTGCCACCGGCTCAGATTTCGTGTATAATATTCCTCGCTGAAAAAAAATATGGATCTAAAGATGAAAGAAAAAAAAACCTATGTGGTGTGAATGGCAATGTGCCTCGCTGAAATGTGAAAAAACGCAATCGCTTTTCGCTCTGAAATACGTGCGAACGCATAACTGTGGGTTTATGGCGGCAAGGATGGAACATCACGTGATCGCTCTGAGCAAATCAGCACGCTGCTCTGCCACCGGCTCAGATTCCGTGTATAATATTCCTCGCTGAAATGCGCTAAGGTAAATATGAATAAAAAATATGGATCTCGTCAAATATTTTTAGATAGGCCATGTCCTTCCCAGGCTCAATGGCCATGCCTATGCCAAATATCAAGCACGTGAGCCTCTCCATTTAGGAGTCTATCGGTAACATTACACACACACAAACTATGTTTTATATATATATATATACACACACACACACACACACACACACACACACACACACACACACACACACACCGTGAATCAAAAGTAGCGCCCGCACCCGATTTCTGTTTTTTCAGCTGTCAGATTCTTTCTGGGATGTCATGTTGTTAATAATTGTCTTGCTTATTATTCATTTTCTTAATTTTTTTGTTTGTGTTTTGCAGATTATTGCTGAGAGTTTGGAAAGTTACTGAAGTTGCACCAAATTGAACCATGAATTACTTTTCAATGAATCAACGCATTGCGGCCGTGAAACATTACTACAAATGTAATGAACAACCAACGATGGCGGCACGCCGTTTGGCACAGGAATTCGATATTAACCCACCCCAGGGAAGAAACATACGATTGATTGTCGAGAAATTTGAAGCAACAGGGTCGGTAGCCACTGCAAAGAAGTCCGGTCGTCCGAAAACGGCAATAAATGTAGCTAAGGCTGAAGAAGCCATCAGGAGACTGGAACAAAGTCCGCAAAAGTCAACTCGCCGTTTATCTGCAGAGTTGGAAGTGAGCCAATCAAGTGTTATCCGTATCTTCACCAGAAAAACTGGAAACCTTACATTCCACGCTTACTGCATGCCCTTCATGATGGAGATGACGAACGGCGTCTTCAATTTTGTGAAGAGTTCTTAGCTAAACTTGACGAAGAGGACACAATGCTAAACAACATCTGGTGGTCAGATGAGGCATGTTTTAAGCTTAATGGCACAATTAACAGACACAAATTGTGTCTACTGGGCTGCGGAGCACCCAAGAGTGACATTTAAGAAGGAGGTAAATTACCTGGCGTGACAGTTTGGGCAGCCATATCTCCATTAGGGATAATTGGACCTTGACCTTTTCTTTGAGGGATCTGTCACTGCAGAAATTTACCTGGATATGTTGCAAACCTTCTTTTGGCCCAGGGTACAAGATCAGGACTGTTATTTCCAGCAAGATGGCTGGAGATAACCTCATTTCATTATGGACGTCATGTTTGTCAGTGGCTTGATGAAAACTTTCCCGAAGTGGATTCGGCCGCCGCGGTCCGATCGAGTGGCTGGCACGCTCCCCAGACCTTACACCTCCAGATTTCCTTATTTAGGGTTTCATGAAAGATCTTGTTTATCATGAAAAGCCTCGTAACCATTCAGGAATTGAAGGCTCAAATCACTGCAAAGTTTGAGGAAATTGATATCGAACTCTGCAAGCGTGTGTGTCACTCTGTGCCTGCTCGGCTGCGCATCGATCACGAGGGAGGGCACTTTGAAAATTGCAAGTAAAACAGCTTGGTACACTTCCGTAATAATTTTCCCCCGAATAAATGGTTAGATAAACATGTCATTCATTTATTTATACCTTCTTGTACACTGTAATACAAATGTCAAACAAACAATCAACTGACAAATATATATATATATATATATATATATATATATATATATATATATATATATATGTTGTTGCGGATATGGGATTTGGATCCATCCATATCCGCTTGTAAATATTCCCCTATTTCCCCAATACTTCCCAACTATCCCCAATCCCCCATTCCCTAGTCCCATTTTCTGTAAACAACACTCTGTAGCCCCGACCTCCCCCTATTTCCCCCATTAAATGTCGCATCCAGGTCCACCGCATCTCACGTAGACAACTATAGGACATCTTGCTAGTTATCTTAGTCTATGTCAGTTAAGGACTCGTTTCCATTAATTCTGACTCTTCGTTGCACCAGAATGTGATTGTATGGCACCGTTAGAAAGTTTAGGACCTCCCAATACCTCCCCGCAGCTCTTCCTCATGGTACAACAACAACAACAACAACAGCGGCGGCGGCGCGGGGAGTGTGCGTCCTCACTCCGGCTTGGTTAGCCGCCATTGAACATGTGCTCCGACGGGGTTACCACGCAGGGGCTCGCTGTCAGCTCCTCGTCAAGGGCGGAGCCCGGTAACCCCCGCACCCAATAGAAACGGCGGACCGATTCCATCTGGGGCGGAGCTAACGAGCCGAGGGCGTGTCACTCCCCGCTGGATATGCGCAGAAAGAGGGAGGTGACGTCAGATGCGCCCCCAGCAAGGAGAGAGAAGACGCCACCTCCAAGCGCTGAATACCTCCCCGCATCTCTGGACCGGACCCGCGTTTGATTCTGCCCCTGAGCCAAGGTGCACCTTGT
>NC_136262.1:163221043-163223543 GCF_964187855.1 Myxine glutinosa
CTCACAGTGGTGGAGTGCCCATTCAACTACACATACTAACAGGCCACACGCTCAGCCATTTCCACATCACTAATGCACCCATCCAAACACCATTCTTCCACCACGCACCACAGATGCCAATATCCAACCACAATTTACCTAGTCCCTCTACCTAACTCTTAAACTACCCTCCCCGGGTATTCATGATGGGGTCCATCCTCCCCATCCACTGCCTTCGCACCATTCACTCCACTCCACAGTTTCCACCTTACTCACTCCATACCATCCATTCCATACTCCATATATTCCAGACCATTTATTCCATACAACCATGCTTACCTGGATTTGCACACCTGTGCAATCGCTCCTACACCTGGTGCTTCTTGCACCCTCCTTCCTCCAGGACCATTTTGTCAACATAACACTCAATCACCATTACTCACTCATACACTGCTCAATACACTTTTTATTCTCAAAACCATTGCCTCAGGCATCCAGATTTTCCCACGCTCACACACACGTCTCTCCCAAGCATTGCCCCGCAATTCCTCATTTGCTCGATATCAATACTCTCACTCACACGGTATCATCTGATCTACCTGGTGCCCTGCTGAGACTCGCGCTTCCCCATCACCCCGTACATTATTGCGCTCCCTCGTCATTATCATCCAACTACCCTCTCTATGTCCCCACTGCCTGTCCAATGTTGCTACGTAACCTTACCGTTACCTATGGTCATTCTCTAGATCCCTACACACTTTATCCTAACCCTCCCGGGCTAGTTTTCACTGCCATAAACCCCATAAAACTATAGCTCCTTTGCCCCCGTAGGTGAGGGATGGCAGAGTTGCCATCCCACCACATCACGCATCTCTACTATAAATTTGGCTCATCCAATTCCAGCCAATCAAAAATTTTCCAATCACTGCCAATCATTCTACCAATCAGCTGCCAATCAAATTTTTGCCAATCACAAATTTTGCTTTTCCAATTTGCTACTGCTACCACCCTCACACGTCTACTCACTTGAGCCTCTCGGTGCGCCAATTCATTTCCAAAGCTCGGCTTCGCAAAGCCGAGCAATGAATGCGGGTGGTTCGTTGCCGGCGGTTGGATCCGTCCGGCATTCGGTGCAGGGAAGGGGGTTCGCTCAGGCCAAGATTCCATGCACCATCTCGGCACGGAGCCTTTCGGTCTCCCGCCTGATGGCCCGATCTCGCCCTGCCGGGACGTCTCAACCACAAGGGGTCGCCGTGCCGACCCTTCCTTGAACCGGGCCGCCCGCTCCGCTTAGTGGAGCATGGACGCGACTGTTCGGAGCGAGGCCTGGCGTGGATCCCGTATGGCGGTTCCTTTGAAACCGCCGTGGTTATGATCCCCGCTGGTTCCCGCGGCGCACAACACCCGGCACGAACCGAGGGCTCGCTTCGGCTAAAAGTCGATCTAGCTGCTAACCCGGTTAACGTCGATGCTTCACCTGCAGGCTCACACGCATACGCGACCCCTTTCATCCTCACCGAGCTCGGTGCTCCAACGCTGCCCGTACGCCCCGCGTACTTCGTTATTGCACTTGTTCTTGTTCCGCTCACAGGCTTCGTCACACACCTGACCACCGCACACCTTAGCACACACTCGTCGTTCGCACACCTCACCAACACACCCCTTCGCGCCCACTCCTCGATCACATCCCCGGTGACAACCACGGGTGTGCACTCACTTGCACACCCAATCACGTGCTTTACTACTAACTCAAGTGTGCATTCCCACACGCGCTCGACCATTCCAGGTGTGCAGCCTTCCATTCCAGGTGTACATTCTCTCTCACCTGCCACAACCAACTCCCGCTCTGTGTCACTCTCACTACTTTCACCACCACACTCGGTCGCGCATTCACCCTTACTCTTGACAGCGCACTCTGTTATCATGCGCTCCTCCGTTACACACCTTTTTGGTGCATCCTCCTGTGCACACTCTCCCGTTACGTCCTCCGTAACACTCACCACAGGTGTGCACTCTTTCATTACATCCTCTGTAACACTCCCCACTATGCGCTTCCATGTGCCCCCCCCCCCCGCACAAGCGCCAACACCAACTCACTCTCGACAGCACACTCACTCCTCGGCGCGCACTTTTCCTCACACACCCCATAGTCGGACCTCCTTGCACACCTCTATCCATACACTCCGGACCAGTCATACACCTCACCATTGGTCCCTCACGAACGCCCGGGTCTAAATCAACACCCAAGCTGACTGAATCTCCCTTCACACCATATACATTTCCGAGTATATCGCCACTCACCTCGGCACCTCGTCTTCGCACCTCCTCCGCCACCTGCAAACTCTTTATTTGGTTAGTGAGCACATCAGCAGGATTTGAGCACAGACCTTGTACATATTCCATCACTTCCTCCTTTATCTCCCTCCGTCTCTTAGTTTCCCTCCGTCTCTTCTTAATTTCACTCACCCCCTCTTCCACATCCTCTAACTTTTGCTTCACCTCTTTCATTTCCCGGTGCGCC
>NC_136262.1:163228543-163281283 GCF_964187855.1 Myxine glutinosa
AGTCATCACCAGAATTTTAATTTCGTCAGGGTTCTGACACACAGTCTCCTACCCTTGTGTCATACATCGTTGGATCTTTGACGTCCAGCAGCACATACTGGTAGACTTGAACACAGTTTAACATCCCATGGAATGGAGTTTGTGTTCCAACGCCCGGCAAATAATTCCCGGTCTTCTATTAAACTTAGTCATACCCAAAGTCGTAAATTCATTCGTGAAATTTTATACTAAAGCTTTTCGCCAAAACAATAAATTGACCAGATAGACGGTTAGGGTCCATACTATCTACCATATAAAACACAATGTGTGTCTGTGTGTTTGTCCCCCTTCATAACGCTAGGTTTTAAAGGCTTTGAGTAGTGTTTCAGGAGGGATTTGAGTTCGGTTTAAGGGCCAATCTTTGAACACGACTGTGTGTCAACCAGTTAAAAGACTCTGAGGACCCAAAATACCCCAAGGACCCAATGGACCACAAACACGCAAAATACCCTGTAGACTGTTAAAGACACAAAAGACCCATGAAGACTCCAAGGACCCAAAATACCCCAAGGACTCTGAAGACCCAAAATACCCGGAAGACCCAAATAAACAGAAGACCCAATGGGACCCAAAGACCCTGAGGATCCAAAAGACCCAAACAACCGCAAGGACCCAAATGACAGAGGACCCAAAATACCCCAAGGACTCAGAAGACCCCCAATGACTATGAAGATCCAAAATACCATGAAGACCCAATGGACCCCAAACACCCTGAAGACTTAAATACCCAAAAGACCATGAAGACCTAAAAGACCCAAAATACCCTGAAGACTGTTAAATACCCAAAAGACCATGAAGACCTAAAATACCCAAAATACCCTGGGGACCCAAAAGACTGTAAAGACCTAATAGACCCCAAAGACCCTGAAGACCAAATGCACCCCAAATACCCAGAAGACCCTGAAGACACAAAAGACCCCGAAGATCCAAAAGACCCAAACAATCCCAAGGACCCAAAGGACACAAAATACACCAAGGACCCAGGAGACCTGAAGGACTCCAAAGACCCAAATGACCCCAAAGACACAAAATACCCTGAAGACCCAATGGGCCCCAAACACCCAAAATACCATGAAGACCCCGAATACACTGAAGACTGTAAAGACCCAAAATACTCCAAAGACCCAAAAAACCCCAAAAGGCCCCAAGACCCTTAAAGTCTTTTAAAGTACTTACTCCCAAAGACCCTAAAGTACTCCGAATACCCAAAAGGACCCTGAAGACTGTTAAACACCCAAAATACCCCAAAGACCCAAAATACCTCAAAGACCCTTAAATACCCTGAAGACCCAAAATACCCCAAAGACCCTGAAGACCCCAAGGACCGAAATGACCCAGAACACTTAAAAGACCGACAAGTCCCTGAAAACCCCAAATACCCCAAAGACACCAAGACCCTTAAATATCCAAAAGACCCCGAATACCCAAAATACCCCAATACCTTTAAAGACCCAAAAGACCACAAAGACTGTTAAAGACCCAAATGACCCCAAAGACCTTTAAATACCCCCAAAGACTGAAAAGATCGAAAAGACCCTGAAGACTAAAAAGAGCCCAAAGACCCAAAAGATCCTGGTCACTGAAAGGATCGAAAAGACCACCCAAAAGACCCCAAATATCCAAAAGACACTCAAAGACCAAGAAGACTCAAAAAAACCCTGAAGACTGAAAAGATCGAAAAGACCCCGAAGACCCAAAATACCCCATAGACCCTTGAAGATCTGAAAGACCCAAACAATCCAAAAGACCAAAAAGACCCTGGAGCCTCTTAGAGACCCCGAGGACCCTGAGGACCCAGTGGACCCCAAATTACCCCCAAGACACAAAATACCCCAAAGATCCAGATCGAGGACCCAAAATACTCGAATGACTCAAAAGACCTAGAGGACCCAAAAGACTCAAATGACCCAAAAGACACCGATGAACGAAGACCCAAAAGACACTGAAGACCCAAATGACCCAGAGGACACAAAAGACCCCAAGGACATAAAATACCCAAAAGAAGAGTAATTATGCCTCTTACATTGTAATTGTAGACGGTGGCTTGCAAACTGAGCCTCAAGGTCGGTGTACAGAAGCGGTACTTTTTAAATCACAATAAATACAAGGCACAGTGAGGTGAAATTTTCTGCACGTGATGTGTTCATTTAAACGAGTGTTCAAGTGCAGAGTAAAACGAGTGTTCATTTACGTTTGTCTGTAGGAATTTTTTTTTTTTTTTGTAGGATGTCTAACAAATAAAGACGATATCAGCACCCCTGACACGAGGCCCAGACTTCAGACTTTGGCCTGCTCACGTGGCTGTACCATCAAAAACCGTTCCAACCTGTCATTTTTGACGGGCTTGATACTAGTTTTTCCAATATTTCTTCCTCATGACCAAAATATAACTGTAATGCTTCTACAACAATTTTATGCCAATGTAGTTGGCTTTTCTCCTGTTAAAAATAATACTGCACGTTTTTCGTCATCTATACTATAACAGAGACGTCTGTCTGTCTGTCTGTCTGTGTGTCACCATTTCTCTCAAAAATGGCCAAACGGATCTTCCTAAAACTTCCAGAGGTTCATCAGTTAGTGCCGGGAAAAGTTTTAGGCAAAAGAAAAGTTTTTTTTATATTTTCTTTTGCAGATTTTTTAAAATCGCTCTATCGTGCCTAAGAATTTGTAGGTATGTAAAAGGTATTAAATGATCCCCGACCCAATTCCTTAGTCGATGTAGGGAAGTGTTTTAGGCCCCTACAAAAATATATATAAAATAATTTGATTTCTTCAAAATTCCAACAGGGAATTTTGCACCGGGCAAAACTGCACCGGGCAACGCCAGGTGCCCCTACAAGTAGGAAATATACTTGACAGGAAACAGGTCAGATTGATGGAGAAAATTAAGGATTTTGTACCCAATTCCCGCTGTTTTGCAGACTTTGTAATATGAGGAATGTGAACAGGAGCATTGTCTGAGAAAAGCAAAAATTTTAACAACTTTCCATGATCCTTCAATCTCTCTCTCTCTCTCTCTCTCTCTCTCTCTCTCTCTTTCTCTTTCTCTTTCTCTTTCCCTTTCTCTCTTTCTCTTTCTCTTTTTCTCTTTCTCTTTCTCTTTCTCTCTCTCTCTCTCTCTCTCTCTTTCTTTCTCTTTCTCTTTCTCTTTCTCTTTCTCTTTTTCTCTTTCTCTCTCTCTCTCTCTCTCTCTCGCTCTCTCTCTCTCTCTCTCTTTCTCTTTCTCTTTCTCTTTCTCTTTCTCTTTCTCTTTCTCTTTCTCTTTGTCTCTGTCTCTGTCTCTGTCTCTCTCTGTGTCTCTGTCTCTCTCTGTGTCTCTGTCTCTCTCTGTCTCTCTCTTGCTTTCGCTCTCTCACATTAAATAATATTATGCCCAAGTTAAGGCACTTCTTTGTTGCAGATAACATAATATGCACTCCTATCACAAAAACGGGCAATATATTTTCCAGCTGAATTCCAACTCGGAATTTTCATGGTAAAGAACTGGAATACCTCCAGGCCATACTTTGCTGTTTGATTTTGGGATTGAAATGGAGAACTAACTTGTTTCATCCTGAATTATAATCTGTACAAGAAATGTTTTCTATATCCCCCCCGTCTCTCCAACATCTTTTCACAGATTGCCTTTTTCACTTCTGATCTCCAATCAGTATTCTGGGACCTATCTTGCAGACATCTCTCGATGCCCAGCATCTTCTCAGGATGTTTTTGCTTTTAATCAATGGGAATGTTCGTGAAAGCAAGGCAGCGAGGAATTAACCTCTGTTTATTCAAGGCAGCGAGGAATTAACCTCTGTTTATTCAAAAATACATTTTTCCACCAAGTAGGAACTCCTTCTCCACACAATACAGTTGTGAGTTCCCAATTCTTTCACCCTATCGTTTCCTGCTTAAAACTCAATTGAACACCTCTTGATTGTTGCACAAGAGTGTTGGCATCCCCAGGTAAAATATTTACCCAGTTAGTACAGTACCTGCACTGTCGCTCTTTATCATTGACGACAGCTTTTTCGTCAAATACGTTTTCCGACCTCTACCACTACTCCCACCCACAAATCCCGACCACACTCGGTTTTATTACATAGAATGACAACTACTCGAAATATAATGTTCACACTGCTGTAGTTTATCTTATCCATAAAGTTTGATACCGGGGATGTATAAACCTATTATTTTAAAACGGTTAATCAATTGTACATTAGTGTAATTTCGATAAATACAGATGAAACTAGAGAGTTCATAGCACAACTTACTCCGCGCCGTCTTGAGAAGCAAGGACATGGGCGGGGTCTGCGAGTGGCAAATTTCAGTGGTCATGATGATTTAAAACGTCACAATTTAGGTACAAATTTAGGTAGTAGGTGGTAGACAGCAACCGCTCAGGGTAGTACTACTGTTCTGACTTAGGAGCTTTAAAGTGGTGCCCGGAGCCATCTTGCACTCTGTGTCAGGATGGGATTGCTGGTCTTACTTTCTGTCTCACTCAAACTACAGCTACCGGGCTAGCTTCAACCTCTCTTTCTCGCAAACAAATATCATACACTTTTCTTCTCTTTTATTTAAGGCCTGGCTTCGATAAGGGTGACATAGTCCGTGCCTGGAGCCTTCAACATAATATATAATATATATACTAGCTTATTTTAGCTGAGGATAATGACTGTACCTGAGTTGCTGTGTTGTCATGATTTACACCAATCATAATACAAACAATTATTTTGCACAAATTTATTTGTTGTGTTTGTGATATCACATTTTTATAGGCAATTTAGGTTGAATGTTTTTTTTTTTCAAGAAAGAACCCCTCAGCACATACATAGGGGAGAGGTAGGTGCAGACTGGAAGTTTGGGACGATTGCACCTCACCACCACGTAATTCAAAACACCTCACAACGTTATTAAAAACACTTCACAACCACGGAAACAAAAGTTTGAGGGAGTCGTTAAGTGACAACACAGACACTGCCCAGATGTGTAGATATATAGATAAATGACTGTACCTGAGTTGCCGTTTTGTCATGGTTTAAACCAATCATAATTCAAACAATTATTTTGCACAAATGTATTTGTAATATACGTGATATCACATTTTATAAACAATTGCAGTTGAAAACTTAAGTTGAAAGAAATTTTTTTCCTGAAAAAAAATAAAAATAAAAATAATTGGGAAAAAACAAATAAAAAACCCTTAGGACATACCGACGGGAGAGATATGTGCATACCAGAAGTTTGGTACGATTTCACAAAGGTTTGAGGAAGTAGTTCAGTGAGGAAGTAGTGATATATATTTTGTTACGGATCCGGGTGAATTTGTCCCCATGTACGTCTATTTTTGCCATTAATTGGTCCATAAAAAATCGCATGTACCCTGGTATTTCGGGTTCGGCTCTCGCCGCCATGTGCGAGGCGCCGCCATCTTGTGCACCTGCAACCCCCACTGTTACACCTTCTGCAACCCCCTCTTCCATTACTCCCACTGCCTCCCTGGGGTCCTGGGTTGCCTCTAACCCTTCCTCTATCTCCCCCACCGGCATCCGACCGCCTTGATCATCCATGGCACGATTATAATTTAGTGGTGTTAATAAAAATTTCGGCCGCTCCAAATTTTGACCAAATTTTTTAGATGATAGAAAAATTTGGTTCGGGTCCAATCCCACACTCCTGACACCAATTGTTACGGATCCGGGGGATGGCACTCCCGTTAGCAAGGGGGGGGGGTTATTCCCCTTGTCCTGTTAAGCTGGCCGTCCGACCGGTCCTGGGGGGGGTATGACGTCACTTCCGGTCGATGGTAAGTAGGGTTGTAAGCACAATTTGTCTTAATACCTAATTACTACCACCGGCCGTAAGTGAGGAAATACTCCCACCCGGGCTGCAGCGTGATTGGATTGCGCCGAGCGAAGCGAGCTGCGACTCGGGCCGTTAGCAGGAGACTAAACCCGACTATAAAGCGTTTGGCCAAAATCGCGCCACAGGTATTCAATGGGAAGAAGGGACTAAAGCGATCGGGGGAAAGCAGAGGCCAAAGTAAGGAATAACAGATATTTATTAATTATGTACACGAAAACCCGAAGAAAGAGGAAACAAAAGTAATATACAGGACGAAGAAGAAGAAGATACACAGGGCAGCCTTAAACAGTCTTATATTATACCCCAGGACAAACAAACAGACTCACACGACAGGGAATGGCAGGCAGGAATGACTGGAAGAGGGATAAGGTCCAGGTGGGACAGCGGGGCTGGAAGGTTCGGGCAGAGGCACAGCATTGAGGTCCGCTCCAGGTCCATGCTCCGGGCTGGAAGTGAACAGCCAGCGGCAGCTTCTGGTCTCGTATCTCACACGGTCGGACAATGCGAATGAAGCGCGGGATTGTCGCCGTCAAACGGACCCACTCTCCTCATTACAATGCTCCGTATCCTCGTCGGGTATCTCACTCATCTGCCGGATCACGTCTTCTTCCTCAACTGCTCATGAACCTTCTCACTCAACTGACCCCCTCACTCAACTGACCCCCTCACTCCTCTGTCCAAGCAGTCCCTCGCAGCCGCTTTTATTGTCCGTGTAGAAATCAAGCCGCTGGCACCGATGACACGCCTACCGGTTTGCTCACGGCACTGGTTTGTCGGTAAGGGCTTGCTGACTCCACCTCTGCTGACGAGTCGACGTGCCACACCTTGTTCTGGTAGCCCCACCCCCTTCTTCCTCGGCTTGACCACATGGCTTATGGCGGCGTGGTGCCAGCAAACCGCCCAATGCAACGGCGGCGAACGCTGCTGGCAAACGAGGTACCACAATTTGGAGAGGGAGAGCAAAATGGACGGAATGGGGCCTATCTTATTTGATTAATGCAACGCAGATTCAACTATTGGGAACAGATCCTTAACTGAAACACACAATAATGAAATAACTACAGAGAGGTCCTATGGTTCGCTACGTGTTGTACATGGACTAACTAGGGTGCGATCTTTAACAAAGCCAATTGATGGGGATATTTACAGAGGATCATTTATAAGGGAAACATTTACTAAAATGCATGCATTGTTCTAGTGAAGGTTCTAAAAACCATAACACAGCACCCGTCTTTCCTCTTGGGCCGTCCCGGCCCGAAATAACTTTACTTAATGTGACACTCAGGTGTAGTAGCCCTCTACTATTAACCTTACCCTGAGTGCGACAGTTTTAAAACAATTAAGTATGTCCCCCTGCTGCGTTGCATCCTACCTAACAGACTCACACCCACAGGATAACCAAATTGCGGAATGGTTCTCAAACTATACATAAAGCCGATGGGGAGCATTATTTACAAAACACTAATTGGTATTTACACTGCAAACCCAGGACCTGTCATTTTGGGAGACAAAATATCTTTTGAAAAGAGGAAGAAGCATGCACTGCACTGCACCGATGCACCATACTCAAATGCCCCGGGATGCACAATTGATATTGCAGTGCACCCCCGAGCACAAGAGCATTACAAAGCACCAATAAGCACCGAAACACCAATAAATACACAAAGCACCATCCAGTGCTCATTGCACACATTTAAAAAAAACTGATGACCTGGTTGTCAGCTCCTGCTTCCCCTGCTCTGCTGGTCCGACGTTTCTTGCTGTTGTCTTGTTCTTTGCTTGCGGCCTATTTGCAATAATAAAAAGGCACACAACGCGTCCATTTTTATTTAGGGCCAACAGGGGCCAACTATGGGTGGTCCACCTGTATGGCAAAGGGGGCCACCTCTCCGTGGTCCGCAAGCAAGCTTTGCTCTGGCCGGTCCCAGCCGGTCATGGCCGGTCCCAGCAGAGGGGCCAGGCCCCAACACGTGGGGTCCATCGGTGTGGTGCTTGGCCACAAAAACGTGTGGTCCATAAAGTGGTGTACCAGTCCAGGCAGGCTGTGCAGCGGCGGCTCGGGCACACAAGTGCGGCTACCTGCGCACTCCCCCCCCCCCCCACCCCCACCCCCCGGACCCAAAAGAACAAGCCGTGAGTGGGGAAGGAAAGGACAAATCAAGCATCGGGGCAAGGTCACAAGGGTACACATTAAAACAAGGTAATGCAAGGTGAGGTGCGCATGGGAGCGAGCGGAGAGAGCTCGTCCCTACCGTACGTCACCCCTGCCCCCCCTGTCACCTACCCTACCCTTGCCCATACCCCGTATTTACAAAGCTCTATACATTTACAAATTCGTCGCTATCGTCTTGTCTTCGCCATATCTCCCCTAATCCAAATTCGTTATCAATCCCTATTTCTAAATTTGCCATCAAGCCCAATTTCTCATCAATTCCTCATAAGGAGGAAGAGATGGAACAACAAGCACAATGTCACCCCCACGTCATAATGCGTCTCACCATTCCAAAACATTTGCAACAAAAAAACATGGTGTGGAGTCCTGTCACCTTGGTGAGTGGATGTAGATGGTGCGAAGAGAATTCAATCCTAACTATACTTCTAAATGACTTTAACACCTTTACTCTACCCGGGGTCTTTCCCTGAAAAACCATTGGCCATCTTACACTATGCGGTTCTAAAAAACAATTCCCACTGACCATCTGTGGCGCTCACCAATTTGGGGTCTCACTCCCCCGATTCAACTCCCTGTGCCCTTGCACAATTTCAGGGCTGGGTCGTGTGGCTCACCAGCAGGTCTACTCACCTGCACACCTCCGCCACTGCAGTTGCCTCCCGAGCTTGCCTAGCTCCTCTCCCTAACCTATCTACCTGGGGAAGGCCCTCTGGCGCTCTCACCCCACTACCGCCCTCTCTGGCGTCGGGCTACCTGGGTCCTTCCCTGGATCCTCGGGCCCCATTGGACAACTCTACTGGCTCCCAGAGCCTACCTGCGGCCTCACCTGGCTGACAGACTAACAGTGGTGGAGTGCCCATTTAACCATACACACACTAACAGGCCACACGCCCAGCCGTTTCACTCCACTAATGCACCCATCCAAACACCATTCTACCACACGCACCACAGATGCCAATATCCACCACAATTTACCTATACCCTCTACCTACTCTTAAACTACCCTCCCCGGGTATTCGTGAAAGGGGTCCATCTTGCCCATCCACTCCTTTCGCACCAACCACTCCACTCCACATATTCCACACCACTCACTCCACACCATCCATTCCATACTCCATTTCATCTATTCCATGCTCCATTTATTCCACGCAACCATTCTCCATTCACCTGTATTCCACTTGCACACCTGTGCCCACACGCACCTGGTGTCACCTGCACATCTGGTGGCACTTGCACCCGTCTTTCCTCCCAGGCTCATTCATTCAATGCAATACACAATCACAATTACTCACTCATACACTGCTCAATGCTCAATCATGCCAATCATCATGCTCACCACAAAGAACTTCCTGCACACACACTGCATCGTCTAAGCTGACTACTCCCTTCTGAAACTCGCGCTCCCCCATCTTCCCTTATACTAAGCGCTCCCACGTCGTTATAATCCACTAATCTACTACGTCCCCTCTACAGGTACATGTCGCTACTTAACCCTACAGTTACCTATGGTCATCTTTCTAAATCCTAACAATAACCTAACCCTCCCGGGCTAGTTTGCACAGCCAAAACCCCATAAACTATTGCTCATGTGCCCGGGGTGATGAGGGATGGTGGATTTACCAATCCTCTACATCGGGCATCTCTCACTATCAATTTTGCCCATCCAATTTTTTTTGCCAATCAAATTTGGCAATCATTTTTACCCATCAAATTTGCCAATCATATTCACTATTCCCAATTTCGAATCAAAACACCATTAAACTTGAGCCTCTCGGTACGTCCATGCATGTTCAAAGCTCGTCTTCGCAAAGCCGCGCAATGCATACGGGTGGTTTGGTCGCCTACAGGTTGGGTCCATCCGGCATTCGGTTCAGGGGAGGAGGTTTGGTTGGGCCAAGCTTTAAAGCACCATCCCGGCACGGGGCCTTTCGCTCCCATGCGCGGTGGGCCAACCTTGCCCGGGTAGAACGCCGCCACCACAAGGGGGCGCCGTTCCGACCCCTCCTACCTTCCCTCGAACCGGGCCGGTCGCCTTGCCCGGCAAAGCGCGGACTCGACCGTGCGGGGCGGGGCCCGGCGCGGATCGTGCACGACGCTCCGAACAGGAGCGACGCGGCACCGTTCCCCGCCGGCTCCCGCAATACACAAAGCCAGGCACGGACCGGGAGCTCGCGTCGGCTATACGTCAGTCTGAACGCTATCCCGTTTAACGTCGATGCTCCCCGTACATGCTCACATCCACACGCGACCCCTTTCATACTCACAAAACCCGGCGTCTCCGCGCCTCTCATGCATTCCACACACTCCGTCCATTCCACCACCGCACTCCCTGTTACACACCACTCCTCTCACGCACCTTCTTGCGCACACTCGTCGTTCGCACACTTCCTTAACACGCCTCCTCGCGCACCGTCTTGCACACTCTCCCTTGGTACGTACTCCATACCACTCATGGGGGTGCACTCTTGCATCCACCCACTCACGCGCTCCGATGTGCCCTCCTGCACACGCGCCACAACCAACCCAGGTGTGCGTTCTCGTGCACGCTCCTCATCCATCTCACTCTCCGTATCACTCTCATCACACATACACACCGACGTGCATTCTCGCACGCACTCGGTTTCACTCCCACACTTTGTAACACACTCACTCTTCGACGCACACTTTTTCCTCACACGCGTGCCATTGCCATCCATAACGCGCACCACGGACCTTTTACGAGTGCCTGGGTTACACCTTGATCCCAAGCACGCGAAAAATTTTTTTGCGGCAAACACCTTCCCGCAAAACCTCTTAGCACCATACACAGCCCGTCTCACCTTCGGGGTTCTTCTTCTTCGCTCCACACGCACCTGCAAATCATTATTGGGGTTATTAAGCACAGCATCGTGATGTGAGCACGGACTTTTCACATTTTCCATTTTTTCCTCCCGCTGTTGCTCTACCAAGTCCGTCTCTCCAATCCCAATTTCCACTATTTCTTTGCTTTTAATTGCTTTTTCCTCGACGGCCGCCTGTTCTAATAAAATAAAATTCTCTACTTCGGCGGTTGTCGGCTTCCCCATACCCCGGGTCGCGATCTCTACCCCGGTCCAGTTACCTGCGCCTTGCTCCAACTCGCTTCTCCCGTGCTCCTCGAGTCGCGCTACCCTGTCGTATACCGATGTGACCTCCCCGCCCATCATGCGGTCTATGTCTCTCCCCATCTTTTTTATGTTCCTGGTGAATTCGTCCCCATGTTCGTCTATTTTTGCCATTAATTGGTCCGTAAAAAATCGCATGTACCCTGGTATTTCGGGTTCGGCTCTCGCCGCCATGTGCGAGGTGCCGCCATCTTGTGCACCTGCAACCCCCACTGTTACACCTCCTGCAAACCCCTCTTCCATTACTCCCACTGCCTCCCTGGGGTCTTGGGTTGCCTCTAACCCTTCCTCTATCTCCCCCACCGGCATCCGACCGCCTTGATCATCCATGGCACGATTATAATTTAGTGGTGTTAATAAAAATTTCGGCCGCTCCAGATTTTGACCAAATTTTTTAGATGATAGAAAAATTTGGTTCGGGTCCAATCCCACACTCCTGACACCAATTGTTACGGATCCGGGGGATGGCACTCCCGTTAGCAAGGGGGGGTTATTCCCCTTGTCCTGTTAAGCTGGCCGTCCGACCGGTCCTGGGGGGGGGGTATGACGTCACTTCCGGTCGATGGTAAGTAGGGTTGTAAGCACAATTTGTCTTGATACCTAATTACTACCACCGGCCGTAAGTGAGGAAATACTCCCACCCGGGCTGCAGCGTGATTGGATTGCGCTGAGCGAAGCGAGCTGCGACTCGGGCCGTTAGCAGGAGACTAAACCTGACTATAAAGCGTTTGGCCAAAATCGCGCCACAGGTATTCAATGGGAAGAAGGGACTAAAGCGATCGGGGGAAAGCAGAGGCCAAAGTAAGGAATAACAGATATTTATTAATTATGTACACGAAAACCCAAAGAAAGAGGAAACGAAAGTAATTTCCAGGACAAAGAAGAAGAAGATACACAGGGCAGCCTTAAACAGTCTTATATTATACCCCAGGACAAACAAACAGACTCACACGACAGGGAATGGCAGGCAGGAATGACTGGAAGAGGGATAAGGTCCAGGTGGGACAGCGGGGCTGGAAGGTTCGGGCAGAGGCACAGCATTGAGGTCCGCTCCAGGTCCACGCTCCGGGCTGGAAGTGAACAGCCAGCGGCAGCTTCTGGTCTCGTATCTCACACGGTCGGAAAATGCGAATGAAGCGCGGGATTGTCACCGTCAAACGGACCCACTCTCCTCATTACAATGCTCCGTATCCTCGTCGGGTACCTCACTCATCTGCCGGATCACATCTTCTTCCTCAACTGCTCATGAACCTTCTCACTCAACTCCGTCACTCAACTGACCCCCTCACTCCTCTGTCCAAGCAGTCCCTCACAGCCGCTTTTATTGTCCATGTAGAAATCAAGCCGCCGGCTCCGATGACACGCCTACCGGTTTGCTCACCGCGGCGCTGGTTGGTCGGTAAGGGCTTGCTGACTCCACCTCTGCTGACGAGTCGACGTGCCACACCTGGTTCTGTTGGCCCCGCCCCCTTCTTCCTCGGCTTGACCGCATGGCTTATGGCAGCATGGTGCCAGCAAACCGCCCAATGCAACGGCGGCGAACGCTGCTGGCAAACGAGGTACCACAATTTGGAGAGGGAGAGCAAAATGGACGGAATGGGGCCTATCTTATTTGATTAATGCAACACAGATTCAACTATTGGGAACAGATCCTTAACTGAAACACACAATAATGAAATAACTACAGAGAGGTCCTATGGTTCGCTACGTGTTGTACATGGACTAACTAGGGTGCGATCTTTAACAAAGCCAATTGATGGGGATATTTACAGGGGATCATTTATAAGGAAAACATTGACTAACATTTACTAGTGAAGGTTCTAAAAACCGTAAACATATATATATACAGTGATCCCTCGTTTATCGCGGGGGTTACGTTCCAGAACCCCCCGCGATAGACGAAAATCCGCGAAGTAGCGACCATATTTTTATTTTATTATTTATATATATTTTAAAGCTTTATGACCCTCCCCACACTCTTATTAACCTTTCCCATACTCTTATAAACACTTCCTATACTCTTAAACACTTTTTACACTCTTAAACATACGTAATTTTAACAACATATAAAATTCTAATGGGTACTCACCATTGAAGATACTATAGCTACCCATGGGTCCCCCAAGCAAGACCAGCATCAGAATCTCCTTGCTCCAGCCGGTGACGTCACCGGCGGGGATCCCCGGCGCCAGAGTGGCTGGTCACGTGACCGCTAAAGTGTGCCGCGCGTGCGGGTATAATCAGCTACACCTGTTGATCACGTGACCACCGAAGCACGCCACGCTTGAGAGGCGTGGCTTTCGGTTTCTGGTTGTGCTTTATAATGCAGCCCGATAAACGGGATTTTCAGTGTTCCCGAGTTGGTTTTGAGAATAAATATCTTCTCGGACGAGTTTGTGTCTTGCCCGTCATTTCGTCCGTATCAAGCAAGAGCCCCGGCTCTTCAATACTACAACTTGTGTGATGAAGATGATGATGAATTAGCTGTGCAGTACTGATGACGATGAAGGTGATGACGATGATGAATGTACTGCACAGCCAGAAAGAGCATCACAGTTACCCATTACGTGGGTAACTAGCGCAAGTGGAAGCTGCCGCATCTGCGTTTTCCATACGCACGACTTTGTCTCTTTGTCTACTCTTCTACTGTACACTATGTACAGTATTTTATTTCTTGTAATATGTTTTAATTACTTTATTTTTCTTGTTTTTTTACGTTTTTTAATTTTTTAGGCTAGAAAATGCTTATTTTACCACAAAAATATTTAAAATAATAGTATATAAAAATACATTTATACCGCAAAATCCCGCGATATAGCGAAAAATCCGCGATATAATTTTACATATACTAGCGAGAAAAACCCGCGATGTACCGAAGCCGCGAAAAGTGAACCGCGATATAGCGAGGGATGACTGTATATATATATATATATATATATATATATATATATATATATTGTTGCGGATATGAGGACTGTATATATTTTTTGATTGTGTGAATTATTATTATTGTTTATTCTGCGCCTCCTGCCTCCAGAGCTGTGTAAAGGTCAAAGGGCATCCCATAATTAGTCCATAAAGCATCCACACCACAGCCAATCATAGAATACCCCTGTTCAATAGTTCTATCTTATTATGTGTTTTAGGGTAAGGCTGTGTCTCCCATTAATTGAAATACTCCATTGCACCAGTGAAAGAGATAGATTCCCTTCATTCCCACTCCCAACACTTCCATTCCCCCCTTTTCGTCAATTGCAATTCGCATTGCCAACTGCATGTTGGGCGGTTTTTCCCTTCATCCGCCATTGACCACGAGGCAGGGTTGGGGAAGAAAGGCGGGTCCCCACCTCGTCATAGAGGGGAGGAGTGAGTCAGCCCCACTCAACCAACCACGAACAAGGGGTTGGACTTGGAGAGGGTGTGGAGAGAAACATCGAGGAGGTTCACGAAGGTTGAGGGGCGGGGCCTATATGACCCGCAGGCAGGGCGTGTCCAAGGCAGATGAGCTTTTACAGGCAGACGAGAGGGAGCCCAAGCCGTTGAGACGAGAGGAGGTCCAAGGCAGATGAGCTGAGAAGAGAGAGGGTCCAAGAAAGAGCTGAGTTGTGAGGTCCAACAAGCAGAGATCATTCAAGGAAGCACCAAGCCTGCTATTCGTCACCTTGCTCGCGAGCGGCAGCGTCTACAGCAGCAGCAGCAACAACGCTCGCCAACCGCTTAGGGACCTGGACGGCAGTTCGGAGCAGGGCCGCAAAGGAACGGCGGCTGCCCAACGTGTGGATCGTGCTGCCGGACCCAGTGGACTTTCCTCTCCTTCCAGCCAATTCCTGTCATCATTCCCCGTGTGAGTCGTCTTCGTTTGTTCTGTCCTGGGTAGGTAATTAAGTCTGTATAAGCTAAAGATTGCACTGTGTCACCTCGTCTTATGTGTTGTAAATAAACGTGACTGCTTTCTTTTTGCTTCCTACTTATATGTGTAAATAATAAATCCAATTACACTTCTGTACGTCTTCTCGTCTTATTCCTTTTCCTCTTTGCATTCGGTTGTTTTAGAGTTTTCCAGATTGGGCAGCTGCGGTGCGATACGGCCAAAGTTTGGGTGGAATCGGGTTCTAGTCGGGGAATAACTGTTCGGTCGCGGTCATACCAACCGCTCGGTCAAAATAACATCTTGTCCGCGACCCGCAACAATATATATATATATATATATATATATATATATATATATTTATTGAAATATATATATATATATATATATATATATATATATATATATATATATATATATATATATATATATATATATATATATATATATATATATATATTGTTGTGGATATGAGGATTGTGTTTTTTTTTATTTTTTTTATTGCTTTATTCTGGACCCTCCTGCCTCCAGTCTGTGTATAAAGGTCAAAGGGCGTTCCCGTAATTAATTCCATAAAACATACACGAAGGACACCATATATGCCTGTTCAGTAGTTATATCCTTATTCTGTGTATTAGGCTAAGGCTTTGTCTTCCATTAATTAATACTCCATTGCACCGAATCAATTAAGAATAGCTCCCCTTCAATAATTCCATTTCCCAGCCAAACTCTCCATCTCTGGGTAAAGCAGTTCACAAGCGTGGGGTGCGTGCCCTCTCAATTCGCTGCTATAGTGAATATGTGCTCCGTGCTCTGTTTGAACAGGAGGGGCGGGGTCGCCAGGGAGAGGCAAGCCCAGGGCGCGCCACGAAGGGCGGGGCTGTTCAGCCCCATGCCCAAATAAGGAAACAAGCCCGTGGCTCGCCACGAGGGGCGTGCCCTCGGCGCCATGCCCAAATAAGGAGACAAGCCCGTGGGATTGCCATAAAAGGTCACGAAACAGAGCACGGGGGGGGGGGGGGGGGGGGGGGAGGGCGGTACCAAAACCGACGAGGGCGTGACAGACCCGCGCTGAAGGTATGAGAGAAGGGTGCGACGATCGCTGGGAGAGGATACACCAGAGATACGGCAGATGAGTCCAGGTGCGTAAGAGGGTTGGCAGTCCACCGGGAGAGAGTTGAGAGTTGCACCGGAGTTGCGTGAGAGATACGGAAAGCCTTTGGGTGGTTGTTGCGTGAGAGATACGAAAAGCCTTTGACAAAGAGCCGCTTCAGCCAGCCCCGTTTCAACCAGCCGCGTGAAGCCCTGACGGGGCAGCGAGTGACCCTGCCGGTGTGCGGTGTAAAGCCGAATACAAGGAGCTGCCGGCTCCTCGCTTCCTGCCCGGAGTGGACCTGCTCGCTGTGCCCTGTGATTCCACCTGCTCATCCCTCCAAACGATTCCTGCCCTTCGATCCTTTTGCGTACGTGAGTTTGTTTTGTTTGTTCTGTCCTGGGTAATAAGTTAAGCCTGTTTAGTTAAGCTAGTATTTTCACTGTGTCTTTCTGGTCCGTCTCTCTTTCTGCTTTATTTTCTTATCTTTCCTTCTTCCTTGGTTTCTTTCAATCCTGTAAATAGTAATAAATAATAATCGTATTTCAAACCTTTTTGTCTCCTTCTTCTTCTTCACATCCGTGTCGCCTTTGTCTTTTCCCTATTGAATATCTGTGGCGCGATTTTGGCCAACGTTCAGGAATCGGGTTAGTCGGGGTAACTATTCGGGCGCGGCGGCCATCCGCTCGGCAAATAACATCCTAGCCGCGGTCCGTAACAATTGGTAGTCAGGAGTTGGGATTCGAACCTGGGACTAAATTTATTTAGCCCAAATTTTGGACACAATTGTACAATTGCCCGTAACAATTGGTGCCTGGGAGTGAGATACGGACCTGAAGCGCTGAGTGCGCTCAAATTACGAGTGGGCCGAAATTTAGTTTTATTTAACATCGTAAATTTGAAAATCGTGCAATGGCTGGTCAAGGTGATCGGATGCAGGTGGGGGAACTAGAAGAGGGGTTAGGGGTAACCCAGGATGAGAGGGAGGAAATGGAGGAGAGCAATGGTGAGGTGGTTGAGGAGGTGTCAGGTGCACAAAATGGCGCCCTCGCGCACGTGGTTGGAGGGGCGCAAAATGGCGCCTCGCACAAGCGCGCGGTAGCCGAGCCCGCTGTACCAGCGGGCTTTAACATGCAGCCGTTTGACATGCAGCAGTTCATGGCACGGTTCGGCGAATATATGGCGGAGTCGAAGTGCGACAACGAAAAAAGAAGCAGGGAAATGGAAAAAATGGAAAGCAGAATGATGGGGGCAATGAGGGACGAAGTGAGGAGTACCAATGCCCAAATTGGGAAGTTAGACAATAAATTTGAGGGGTTAGACAATAAATTTGAGGGGTTAGACAACGGGATAAAAGTGGTAAAGAATGGGTTAACGGGGGTGGAAAATAGAATGGCTGCCCAGGAGAATCAGATAGAGGGGGTGAAAAATGGGTTAAGGGGGTTAGAAAACACAATGGACGACAAATTGCGGGAGATAGGGGAGCAAATCCGCCTGGGAAATCAAACAAATGGGGAACCAGATAGAGGAGGTGAAAATCGGGTTAGAAGGTAAATTGGATGCTCAGAGGGATGAATTGGGACAGATGAGGGCGGCATCTACTAAAGAGATGGAGGAGATGGGGGAGGAAATACGACGAGGTGTAATCAAGGAGGTCTCGGGGGTACGCGAGGAGGTAAAGCGAGGTGAGAAGCGTATGGAGAAAGAGGTGAGGAATAATACGGCTAGGTTACAAGGGGGCATAGAGGACCTGACGCAGGAGGTGGAACAGCTGACGGTGGGACAGACGGAGTTAGTGGAGCAGGTACAAAAGAACACTGTGGTACTAGGAGGGTTGAAAGCAACACAAAAAGACATCAAGAACGACTTGATAGCGACGAAAAGGGAATGTCAGATGGTATGTGAGGGACTGACAATGAGGTTGGACGAGGTGACAGAAGCAATGGAGACAAAGGACCGGGAGGTGAGGACGCACATAGAAACGGTTAAGGTGGCGTTAGAGGTAGAAATAGAGGGGGCGCACCGGGAAATGAAGGAGGTAAAGGAAAAATTAGAGGAGGTGGAAGAGGGGGTGAGTGAAATTAAGAAGAGACGGAGGGAAATTAAAAAGGAGATAAGGGAGGAAGTGATGGAGTATGTGCAAGGTCTGTGTTAAAATCATGATGATGTGCTCACTAACCAAATAAAGAGTTTGCAGGTGGCAGAGGAGGTGCGACGACGAGGTACCGAGGTGAGTGGCGATATACGCGGAAATGTATATGGTGTGAGGGGAGATTCAGTCGGCTTGGGGGTTGGTGTAGACCCGGGTGTTCGTGAGAGGCCGCTGGTGAAGTGTGTGACAGGTACGGTGTGCGAAAGATGAGGTGTGTGAGAATGTCTGACTCTGGGGTGTGTGAGGAAAAAGTGCGCGCCGAGGAGTGAGTGTGCTGTCGAGAGTGAGTTGGTCGTAGCGCGTGTGCGAGGGGGCACATGGAAGGGTGGAGTGGGGAGTGTTACAGAGGATGTAACGAGAGAGTGTACACCTGTGGTGAGTGTTACGGAGGGTGTAACGGGAGAGTGTGCGCAAGAGTATGCGCGAGAAAGGTGTGTAACGGGCGGGTGCATGAGGAAAGAGTGCGTTGTCAAGAGTAAGGGAGAATGCACACCTTTGGTGAGTGTTACGGAGGGTGTAACGGGAGAGTGTGCGCAAGAGGATGCGCGAGAAAGGTGTATAACAGAGGAGTGCATGAGGAAAGAGTGCGCTGTCAAGAGTGGTGGTGAAAGTGGTAAGAGTGACACGGAGCGTGAGTTGGTTGTGGCAGGTGAGAGAGGATGTACACCTGGAATGGAAGGATGCACACCTGGAATGGTAGAGCGTGTGTGGGAATGCACACTGGAATTGGTAGTGAGGCACGTGGTTGGGTGTGCAAGTGAGAGCACACCTGTGGTTGTCACAGAGGAGGTGACCGAGGAGGGGGCGCGAAGAGGTGTGTTGGTAAGATGTGCGAACGACGAGTGTGTGCAAAGGTGTGCGGTGGTCAGGTGTGTGACAAAGTCTGTAAGCGGATTTAAGTGTACCTGGGTGTTTCAGGGAAGGTGCAATGACAAAGAGCATGGAGACGGCTGGATGTATGAGCAAGGAACGGGCTGCGGGGTGTAAGCATGCGAATGGAGCATCGACGCTAACCGGGTTAGCGGTTAGAACGACGTTTAGCCGAATCGGGCCCTCGGTACGTGCCGGGCTTCACGTGCCGCGAGGACCAGCGGGGATCCGAACCACGGCGGTTTCGAAAGAACCGCCGTACCCGATCCACGCTGGGCCTCGCTCGGAACGGTCGCGTCCGAGCTCCGCCAGGCGGAGCGGATGGTCCGGTTGGAAGGGCCGACACAGCGACCCCTTGTGGTTTCCGCGCTCTGGCCGGCCGAAATTGGGGCATCGGACGGTCCCGTGCCCCGATGGTGCGTGGAATCTCGGGCCGAGTAGACCGCCTTCCCTGCACCGAATGCCGGACGGACCCATCCGCTGGCAACGAACCACCCGCATTCATTGCTCGGCTTTGCGAAGCCGAGCTTTGGAGATGAATTGGCGCACCGAGAGGCTCTAGTGAGTAGACTGTGGTGATGAGGATAGTGTTTTGGACCCGAAATTGAAAAACAAAATTTGATGCTTGGCAAAGGATTGGCAGAGTGATGATTGGCAGATGATTGGTAGAGTGATTGGCAAATATTTGATTGGCTGGAATTTGGTGTGCAAAATTGGTAGTGAGAGATACCCGATGTGGTGGGATGGCAACTCTGCCATCTCTCACAACGGGGGCAAAGGAGCACTAGTTATGGGGTTTGGCAGTGAAAACTAGCCCGGGAGGGTTAGGATATAATGATAGGGACCTAGAGAAGATGACCTTAGGTAACGGTAAGATTAGGTAGTGACAATAATACCTGTAGTGGGGACGCAGGTAGATTAGTGTGGATGATAATGACGTGGTATGTGCTTAGTTTAAAGGGAAGACGGGGAGCACTAAGTTAGCAGGGCAACAGGTAGATTAGATGATGCCGTGTGTGTGGTTAAAAGGTGTGATTGCACAGGTGTGCAACTGAACAGGTGTGTGGAGCAGTGTATGAGTGAGAGAAGGTGATTGTGCGTTGTGTTGACCAAATGGTCCAGGAAGGAAGGAGGGTGCAGGTGGCACCAGGTGAGATTGCACAGGTGTGCAACTGCAGGTGTATGGAGAATGGTTGTGTGGAATATATGGATTATGGAATATATGGAGTATTGGAATGGATGGTCGTGGAGTGAGTATGGTGGAAACTGTGGAGTGGAGTGGATGGTGCGAAGGTGTGGATGGGGGAAAGGAGGATGGACCCCATCACGAATACCCGGGGAGGGTAGTGTAAGAGTTAGGTAGAGGGTACAGGTAAATTGTGGTTGGATATTGGCATCTGTGGTGCGTGGTGGAAGAATGCTGATTGAATGGGTGCATTAGTGTTGTGGAAATGGCTGGGCGTGTAGCCTGTTAGTGTGTGTAGTTGGTTGACACTCCGCCAATGTTAGGATGTCGGCCAGGTGAGGCCGCAGGTGGGCTCTGGGAGCCGGTAGTTGTTGTGGATGGGGCCCGAGGATCCGGAGGACAGACCCGGGTAGCCCAGTGCCAGAGGGCACCGAGGGGTGACAGAGCCAGGAGGGGCCTTCCCCAACTAGATAGGTTAGGGTGAGGAGCTAGGTAAGCTCGGGTGGCAACTACAGTGGTGGAGGTGTGCAGGTGGGTAGACCTGCTGGGAGAGCTGCACGACCCAGCCCGGAAATTGTGCAAGGGCACAGGGAGTTGCATCGGGGGAGTGAGACCCCAAATTGAGAAGCACCACAGTTTGGTCAATGGGAATTGGTTTTTAGAACCCATAGTGTAAGTTGGCCAATGGATTGGCAGGGAAAGACCCCGGGTAGTGTAAAGTGTGTTAATGTCATTTAGGAAGTAGTTAGGATGAAAATCTCCTCGCACCATCTACATCCACTCACCTGAGGTGACGTAACTCCACACCATGCCATGTTTTATTATTTTTGTTGTGCAGATGTTTGGATTGTGAGACGCATCATGACGTGGGTGTGACATTGTGCTTGTTGTTCCATCTCTCCCTCCTTATGAGGATTGATGATGAATTGGGTGATGGCAAATTTTGGTTAGAGGGATTGTGGAGACGAATTTGGTGTAGGGGAAATATGGGGAAGACGTGACTGTAGTGACGAATTTGTAAAGGTGTAGATTTTGTAAATATGGGGTAAGGGCAAGGGTAGAGTAGGTGACAGGGGGGGTGACGTACGGTAGGGACGAGCTTTTCTCCGCACCGTCTCCATATGCACCTCGCCTTGCATTGCCTTTATTGAAGTGTACCCTTGTGACCTTACCCCTCGCTCATCTGTCTTTCCCCCCTTTGTCTCCCACATGAGGACCTGTGCGCCACTGGGCGCCGAGGGGAGCATGCGTGAGTCCGCCATTGGGTGCCCGAACCTCTCGCAACCACAGCTGTCTGCATCGATGCACCACCTTATGGACCACATATCTGTGGCTGAGCACCACATATGGACCCCATGGGTTGGGGCATGGCCCCTCAGCTGGAACCGGCCATGAAGGCCCGAAATCTTGCTGGCGGACCTTGATCACAGGGCACCGATGCCCCACAGGTGAACCACACTAGTCGGCCCTGTGGGCCATAAATAAATAAAAATGGACACGTTGGGTGCATTATTTTATGTGCAAATAGGCCGCCAGCAAAGAAGATGACAACACCTGGAAGATAGCAATAGCCAGCAGAGGGAGCCGAAGAGCAAGAGACCACCAGCAGGGTTAGGTGTTGTTTGGTTATTTTTATTGAACAGTGATGACTGTGCACCGATTGGTGCTTGAGGGTGTTTTGGTGCGTTTTGGGTGCTTCCTGGTGCATCGATGCAGGGCAGACTGTCTCCCCCCCAAAAGAACGATCACAGGTCCTGGGTTACGTTTTGTAAATAAAAGTAGAGTCATTGTAAATAATGCGCCCCCACCGTAAATGTATAGTTTGAAGACCATTCCGCAATTCGGTTAGCTGTGGGCGTGAATCTGTTAGGCATGGTGCAATGGAGCAGCGGGACATATTTATTTATGTTTTAAAACTGTTGCACTCAGGGGCAGGTTAAATGTAGAGGGAACTACACCTACGTGCCACACTAAGGTAAAAGTTCATAGGTCTGGGATGTGCCTAAGGGGAGGAGGGTGCAGTGTTGTGGATATGAGGATTGTGTTTTTTTAATTTTTTTTTATTGCTTTATTCTGGACCCTCCTGCCTCCAGTCTGTGTATAAAGGTCAAAGGGCGTTCCCGTAATTAATTCCATAAAACATACACGAAGGACACCATATATCCCTGTTCAGTAGTTATATCCTTATTCTGTGTATTAGGCTAAGGCTTTGTCTTCCATTAATTAATACTCCATTGCACCGAATCAATTAAGAATAGCTCCCCTTCAATAATTCCATTTCCCAGCCAAACTCTCCATCTCTGGGTAAAGCAGTTCACAAGCGTGGGGTGCGCGCCCTCTCATTTCACTGCTATAGTGAATATGTGCTCCATGCACTGTTTGAACAGGAGGGGCGGGGTCGCCAGGGAGAGGCAAGCCCAGGGCGTGCCACGAAGGGCGGGGCTGTTCAGCCCCATGCCCAAATAAGGAAACAAGCCCGTGGGATTGCCATAAAAGGTCACGAAACAGAGCACGGGGGGGGGGGAGGGCAGTACCAAAACCGACGACGGCGTGACAGACCCGCACTGAAGGTATGAGAGAAGGGTGCGACGATCGCTGGGAGAAGATACACCAGAGATACGGCAGATGAGTCCAGGTGCGTAAGAGGGTTGTCAGTCCACTGGGAGAGAGTTGAGAGTTGTACCGGAGTTGCGTGAGAGATACGGAAAGCCTTTGGGTGGTTGTTCCGTGAGAGATACGAAAAGCCTTTGACAAAGAGCCGCTTCAGCCAGCCCCGTTTCAACCAGCCGCGTGAAGCCCTGACGGGGCAGCGAGTGACCCTGCCGGTGTGCGGTGTAAAGCCGAATACAAGGAGCTGCCGGCTTCTCGCTTCCCGCCCGGAGTGGACCTGCTCGCTGTGCCCTGTGATTCCACCTGCTCATCCCTACAAACGATTCCTGCCCTTCGATCCTTTTGCGTACGTGAGTTTGTTTTGTTTGTTCTGTCCTGGGTAATAAGTTAAGCCTGTTTAGTTAAGCTAGTATTTTCACTGTGTCTTTCTGGTCCGTCCCTCTTTCTGCTTTATTTTCTTATCTTTCCTTCTTCCTTGGTTTCTTTCAATCCTGTAAATAGTAATAAATAATAATCGTATTTCAAACCTTTTTGTCTCCTTCTTCTTCTTCACATCCGTGTCGCCTTTGTCTTTTCCCTATTGAATATCTGTGGCGCGATTTTGGCCAACGTTCAGGAATCGGGTTAGTCGGGGTAACTGTTCGGGCGCGGCGGCTATCCGCTCGGCAAATAACATCCTATCCGCGGTCCGTAACAATATATATATATATATATATATATATATATGTATATATATATATATCTGTGCAGTGTCTGTCTTGTGTTGTCTTGTCATGACTTGGCATGTCTTGTCACTGAACTACTTCCTCAAACTTTTGTGAAATCGTACCAAACTTCTGGTATGCACATATCTCTCCCATCGGTATGTCCTAAGGGTATTTAAAAAAAAAAGAAATTGCAATTCTTTATTTATTTTTTTGGGAATTTTTTTTTTCAACTTCAATTGTTTATAAAATGTGATATCACGTATATTACAAATACATTTGTGCAAAATAATTGTTTGAATTATGATTGGTTTAAACCATGACAAAACGGCAACTCGGGTACAGTCATTTATCTATATATCGACACATCTGGGCAGTGTCTGTGTTGTCACTTAACGACTCCCTCAAACTTTTGTTTCCGTGGTTGTGAAGTGTTTTTAATAACGTTGTGGTGGTTTTGAATCACGTGGTGGTGAGGTATTTTGAATTATGTGGTGGTGAGGTGTTTTTAAATGACGTGGTGGTGAGGTGTTTTTAAATCACATGGTGGTGAGGTGTTTTTAAATCACATGGTGGTGAGGTGTTTGAATTACGTGGTGGTGAGGTATTTATAATTACGTGGTGGTGAGGTGTTTTAAATTATATGGTGGTGAGTTGTTTTGAATTAGTTGGTGATGAGGTGTTTTGAATTATGTGGTGGTGAGGTGTTTTGAATTACTTGGTGGTGAGGTGTTTTTAAATGACGTGGTGGTGAGGTGTTTTTAATTTTGTGGCTGTGAGGTGTTTTTATTACGTGTTTTATGGCTGTGAGGTGTTTTTATTGCGTGTTTCATGGCTGTGGGGTGTTTTTATTACGTGTTTTATGGCTGTGTGGTGTTTTGAATTACTTGGTGGTGAGGTGTTTTGAATTACGTGGTGGTGAGGTGTAATCGTCCCAAACTTCCAGTCTGCACCTACCCCTCCTCTATGTATGTGCTGAGGGGTTCTTTCTTGAAAAAAAAAACATTCAACCTCAATCTTCAACCTAATATAAAAATGTAATATGACAAACACAACAAATACATTTGTGCAAAGTAATTGTTTGTATTATGATTGGTGAAAATCATGACAACACAGCAACTCAGGTACAGTCATTAGCCTCAGCTAAAATAAGCCCGTTCCTCAGTATCGACGCTTGGTGAGGCGAGCGCAGCGAGCCGAGCCGAGCCAAGCTAATATATATATATATAATTATATATATATATATATATATATATATATATATATATATATATATATATATATATAAATATATATATATATATATATATAAAACACAGTTTGTGTGTGTGTGTGTGTGTGTGTAATGTTACCGATAGACTCCTAAACGGAGAGGCTCACGTGCTTGATATTTGGCATAGACATGGCCATTGAGCCTGGGAAGAACATGGCCGACCTAAAAAAAATTATTTCATAATATTTTTTTACCATATTTTTACCTCAGCGCATTTCAGCGAGGAATATTATGCACGGAATCTGAGGCGGTGGCAGAGCAGCGCGCTGATTTGCTCAGAGCGATCACGTGATGTTCCTTGCCGCCATAAACTCACAGCAAGTAGCATAGATTTTAGCATGATTAGCATTTAGCATGATTTCGCATAGATAGGAGCATGTTTCACATAGATTTTTTTTCAGCGAGGCATATTATACATGGAATCTGAGGCGGTGGCAGAGCAGCGCGCTGATTCACTCAGAGCAATCACGTGATGTTCCTTGCCACCATAAACTCACAGCAAGTAGCATAGATTTTAGCATGATTAGCATTTAGCATGATTTAGCATGATTTAGCATAGATAGTAGCATGTTTCACGTAGATTGTTTTTCAGCGAGGATTATTATACACGGATTCTGAGGCGGTGGCAGAGCAGCGCGCTGATTCGCTCAGAGCGATGACGTGATGTTCCAATCCCGCCGCCAGACCATTGAACATAAAACACAGTTCGTGTGTGTGTAATGTTACCGATAGTCTCCTAAACGGAGAGGCTCACGTACTTGATATTTGGCACAGACATGGCCATTGAGCCTGGGAAGGACATGGCCTCCCTAAAAATATTTGACGAGATCCATATTTTTTATTCATATTTACCTCAGCGCATTTCAGCGAGGAATATTATACACGGATTCTGACCTGGTGGCAGAGCAGCGCACTGATTCGCTCAGAGCGATCACGTGATGTTCCATCCCCGCCGCCAGACCATTGAACATAAAACACAGTTTGTGTGTGTGTGATGTTGTAATGTGTGTAATGTACAGGTCTCCCTTCCCCCGCCCGGCAACGCCGGTACTGGAGGGTGTCACAGGATCGGTGAGTCTCCAAAATCCGCTTCGTGCTGTTGCGAAGATGCAGGACGATGTCGCGATTGTTGTGCTGCTCTCCGACCATGAGAACTGCAACGTCATTGTTGACTGGCCCTCCCCTTCCCTCCCCCTTCCCCCTCCCCTCCCCTCCCCCCTCCCCTCCCCCTCCCTTCCCCCTCCCCTCTCCCCTCACCCTCCCCCTCCCTTTTCCCCCTCCCCCTCCCTTTTATATATATACACAGTATATATATTGTTGCGGATTTGAGAATTGTTGTAAATATCACCCTCTGTAAGTGTAATGATTCCTTGTAAATACCTCCGTAGTGTAAAGGTCAAAGGTCGTCCTCTTAGTTAGTCCATATACATGCACGTAGGCCACCATATACCCTTCTAAATAGTTATTTCTTATTCTATGTAGTTTAAGGCTCTGTTTTCCACTAGTTGACCCTGCATTGCACCGAATTGAAATAAGATAGATCCCTCCGACGCCCCCATGGCCTCTTCAAAGTGCCAGTAACTTTGGGCGGTTTTCTTCACCCCAAGACTCCATTACGCACGTGGTCAACTCGGGGGAGAAGGGCCTGGCCGGCCCATCGTCTTCAGGAGGTGGAGCCAGGAAGCCCTTGCGCCCAACCAGGAATCGGTGGGCACGGCTTGGTAAGGTGTGGTCATGGCTTGGTAGGGCGTGGCTATATAACCTGTGGGGGGAGAGCCCCCACCAGCAGACGATTGAGGGAGCAGATGACCGAGGAAGCCCCCACGAGCAGATGACCGAGAGAGCCCGAGGCGTGTCGAGGCAAGAACCAGCCCTGCCGCGTGCAATGAACGAGATACGTGTGCCGCCGCCGCCTTGCTCGCTTCCAGCCCGGAGAGGACCTGCTTGCTGTGCGCCCTGCCAAACCTTCCAGCCTTGTGGTTCCACCTTCCTCTCCCTCCAGCCAATCCAATCTGCAATTCTCTTTTTGTGTGAGTAAGTTCGTTCTGTCTGTATTGTCCTGGGTATAATTAAGCTTGTATAAGTTAATATTTGCACTGTGTCTTACGCTCCTTCTGTCTTTATTTTCGTATTTTTCCTTCTTCCTTGGTTTCTTTGGTCTTGTACTTAATAGTTAGTAATAAATCCTGTTATTTCCTACTTTTGCCTTCTTCTTCTTCCTCGTCCGGTTGTCCTTGTCTTTTCCACATTGAATACCTGTGGCACGATTTGGCCAACGTTTAGGATCGGGTCTAGTAATTGCTAATGGTTCGAGCCGCGGCTGCTAATCCGCTCGGCAAATAACATCTTGTCCGCGGTCTCGAACGAGGTTGCTCACCTGCCTCTCTGGAGGGAGCTGGGCAGCTTCAGGACTCATGTCGGTCAGTCGCAGACAAGGGGATTAATCCCCCCTTGGTAAGGGGAAAAAGGGCCGACGGTGAGATCCGCAACAATATATATATATATATATGTATATATATATATACAGTGGAACCTCGACTTACGAGTGCCCCAACTTACGAGTTTTTCGAGATACGAGCCGTCACTCTGGCAGTTTATTGCTTTGAGATGCGAGCCGAGATCCGAGTTACGAGCTTTCGCCACCCGGTCACGTGGTTATCTTGCCGTGCACGTACAGTATCTCTGTCGTAGTATAGCGCTGCATTTTAGATTTCGCATTTCGGTTATTTTGAGTTTACGCCGCCAGGTGGGCTCCGGTCACGTGGTTATCTTGCCGTGCACGTACAGTATCTCTGTCGTATAGCGCTAATGATATATAACGCCGCCGATAATGATATGATAATTTATGATAATCTATGCAGCACGACGTGGTCCTCACGTCACACAAGGCGCCTTTGCCGGCGCAAAACGGCTCTCTCAGGGTCAAACTCGGTATCGTTTTGAGCGCACGGTTCAGACCTTCAAGAAAAAGTTTATTTTGTAAAAATCGAGCCACGCGTTCAAAAGATATGACCGGTTTTGTTCGCCGGCACGTCGGCGCTCGAATCGAATCGAGTTAAAACGAACACTGCCGTTGTCGGGTCCGTCTGAGACAACCACCGGGCCTAGAACGCTGGGACCGGTCTCGTTGGATAGGCCTGGATCAGATCTCGAAACGCTGGAAGCTGCACCTCTCTGTGATAATCTTGTGGACCATGACAAGAGATCGTGCGACACGTGGTTATCATGCCGTGCAAGTACAGTATCTCTGCCGTCAACTTGTTCAGAGTGCCGGCGATAGCTCGCCTTCTCTTTGTGGAAAACACGGTGAGATCCTTAACATCCAACAACTAATGGGACGCAAACGGGGCGCCCAGTTTAGCGGTACACACATTGATGAATCACCCTGCCTGTGATTCACCCATGACAGGTTATAGCTGGGTCGGGATTCAAACCCAGGCTGGACAGTTTAGACTTTAGAGTCAAGTGTGCGTACCTCCAGTCCAGGCCATCCTGCCAACGTGTATGCTGCATACAGGTGAAATATAAAGCGCGAGATATTTTTATATATACTGTATATTTAAAAAAAAATTGGTGTGGTTTTTGGCGGGCTGGAACGGATTAATAGCATTTCAATGCATTTCAATGGGGAAATTTGATTTGAGATACGAGCAATTTGAGTTACGAGCTCGGTCACGGAACGGATTAAACTCGTAAGTCAAGGTTCCACTGTATATATATATATATATATATATATATATATATATATATATATATATATATATATATATATATATATATATATATATATATATATATATATATATATGTATATATATATATATATATATATATATATATATATATATATATATATATATATATATATATATATATATATATTAATTTATTTATATTTATTTATTTATAATAAATATACACGGTTATACACAACACACTCATGTGTAAAACCTAAAATATATATATTGGTCCAAGTACTGCCAAATGGAACGTTTTGGGATATGCCAAAAAGGCGATTTGTGTTCAAGTATACAATTCAATATAAATAAAATAAAAATTTTAACGATTGTAGAAAAAAAAATTCGGAAGTTTCAATTGATTAACATTCAAATCAAATTAGGTTGTTCCTCGGTTCCTCGTGCCTTTCTTTGTGTCCTTTATGACATCCTTAAAAACAGGATATTTCCTGTTTGGAATTATTTTCAATTTTGTTTGACTGCCAGACACGCAGACAGACCAAAAAATGAGCTCACTCCTCTCTGTGCATGTGCGATCGGAATGAAATCAGAGCCAAAAAGTACCGCAAAACTACAGGTGTTTTTCTGATTCGTATTCAAAATATAACATTCAATTGAAATTAAGTTGTTCCTCCATCATAAACTGCCATTTGTAGACAGACACCCGCTGTTGCTTCAACCCTCTTTTCACTTCACACAATGGTTAAAACGAGGTTGAATGCTGATGACAGGGGAGGCATCCAGTGAATGTGAAGCCCTCCCTCTCCCTCCCACAGATCTTCCGTTGTCCCTGTTCTCTGCTGCTGTACTTGTGTGCTTCCCTCTCTCTCCCCATCTTATCTCCCGCTCCCTTAATTGTATGTTTTGTGTCTCCTTTTGTTTGTTACCCTCGCCAGAGGAGAGGGTATTGCATTTGAGTCCGTTTGTTTATGACTTGCCGGAAAAGATTCCAGCAAGTATGTTGATCGGTTTGTTTGTCTGTTGGTCTGTCTGTCTGTCTGGCTGTCTGTCTGGCTGTTTGTGCACAGCACTACGTCTACATCGTTGCACATAGCATCGCCATACTTTACACACATATTTGCCTTGCCCTGGAATAGACTGTGCCCAATTTTTAACTCTCTCGGCCCAAGGCCTCCATTATGACGTCATAATTTGATAATTCGACAAGTACAAAACTTCATCCAATCAAGATGCAATTTCTTGAGCGCCATGTCGGCATAAACTGGTGGAGAAAAAAAAAAAATGATGACGTGATCGTTCACGTGGTTCGGCCGCCATCTTGGAAAAAACGAAAAACTTTGCACCTCGATATCTCCGAAAGTGCTGAATAGAAAAAGTTGAGACATGGCTCATTGTAAAGAACTCTCCATGGGGAATAAAATATGTTAATGATGATGTCATAGGTTCCTCCATTATGACGTCATAATTTGACAAGTACAAAACTTCATCCGATCAAGATGAAATTTCTTGAGCATAATCTCGGAATAAATTAGTTTTTAGTAAACAAATAATGACGACGTCATCGGTCACGTGGTTCGGCCGCCATATTTGTCCAAAATGGCCGATAAAAAAGGACATTCCAGCAAGTCATCGGTCTCTGACCGATTTTTCATTTGTTTGTTTGTTTGTTTGTTCGCACAGACTAAATATTATTTTCTCTGCAACCGTTGGTCCGATTGACAGGAAGTTTTCACCATAGGTGCAACTCCACCTGTAGAATTTTCTAATGATAATTATGACGTCATAGATCACGTGGTTCGGCCGCCATCTTGGAAAAATAGAAAAACTTTGCACCTCTATCTCGGAAAGCGCTGAATATAAAAAATTGAGACATGGCTCATTGTAAAGAACTCTCCATGCGGAATAAAATATGTATAATAATGATGTCATCTGTCACGTGGTTCGGTCGCCATATTTGTTTAACACAAAAGCCTTAAAACCACTGAAAATACATCCTGTTGAGGGTTTGCAATCTCTGATTGATGTTTTCTTGTTTTTTTTGTGATTGATGTTGGCTCTTACACGAGCCACGATCTTGTATACAAAAAAAAAAATGCATTCAACCCTTTGAGTATGGACGACGTCCAGTACCGCAACCCGCGAAAAAGTTTTGTGTACGGATGACGTTACTACACGTCATCGACTATACCTATAAATAGATCGTCAGTACGTGGTTGCATTCCCGTACCAAAATGCCAAATTAATCCCATACCGGGGGTATTTTTATCAAAAAAAAATCCCGTACTCAAAGGGTTAAACTCTTCCAAGAGCCTATATCTCCGTAAGAAAATTCAACTAAATGATTTTGAAAACATTACAAATGAATAACCCTGTGCATTTCCTTCCTGACCCAAAACTTTTGGTAATGATTGAAAAAATTATTGCATGAATACCACCTTTCAAATATGCAGTTGCGTGACATTAAGCCATGAAATAACCGTGAAGGGAAAGAAAATATATACCTCTGTTGTACGCAATCCCACAGTCGAGTGCAGAATTAAACATCACATCAATGCATTTGTGTCAATGTACAATTGAACCTCAACCTCTATCCTGTAATTAGCACACATGGGGCTTTCAGTACAAAGCACAATTTTCACCTGCACTTTTAGCAGCCAACAAACCTGTAATGGAGTGATTTTGAAACTGAGCATTTGATCCGGTCGTTTCATTGCACATCCTTATTGTACGAGATGTGTCAGTGGTATGATATAAGCCTCCTGCTGTGAAACTAATTTTGTTATCCTGGTGTCTAAGCTCGTTCAGGAGCTATAAAACAGATCAGGACTAACGTAATGAAAATAACAGTAGAAAGAGAGAGACAGAGAGAGAGAGAGAGAGAGCAGAGCACTAACAAGAGGATTGAGGGAAAAGGGATGTTGGGAAGATTGAGGTCAAGGGAAGGACACATGGAGGCAGCTGCAAACTCTCAATCACAGAAGTGGAAGGAAGAACTAGAACCTCAGAAAGACTAAGAAGAGTTGCACTTGGGAAGTGTGGGGGGATAGAAAAGAACATGGTACAGGAAGGGGGATGATCTGAGATGGTGGTGAAGAGCTGTCCTGAAGACCTGGAGGGAAGAATGAGATTGAGGAGGATGTGGAAGTTGTTGTTGTGTAGTTCTGGACAGCTCTGTCGAACAAGCCCACGGCACGATCTTGCAGGAGCACCGCAGAGATCTAACTAAGGAAGGAGCCGTGGGTGTAAATATTTTGACTCAGCAGTAGGCGCAGCCTTAGGTTTAAATATTTTATCTCAGACATTTTTCAAATTACAATTGTAGGTGTTTTATTCGAACGTTTCTCCCCAAAAGTCAAACAAAGCCATGTCACTCCTCAGTTAATTTCATCGTCTATATGCACGAGGCTATTATCTGTGCTTTAAATATCAGCGGATTAGATTAAAGCACAAAGGTCAAGGCTCGTGGAAGAGGTAGACCCAAGGTGGAAGGACAACAACAATTAAGCATCTTGGTGGAGGGGAACAGTTGAACATGGCATGTGCAGACAGCACCTTGGTAGACATTTTCCATGAAGTATGGCCAAGTAATTTCATTTCAAAGGTACGTTCACTATGGTTATACAGAGAGACGCAGGTAGATAAAGCAAAGGTAGGTATGACAGACAACACGAGACGTTGGTCGCCTATCATGTCTTGTCAAACTTGCACTGATGGGGCAGTGATTGTAAACCTTGAAGCATAAAGGGTAAGACTCATGTGTAAAACCTCAAGTAAACAGGTGAGGCCATGTAGAGAACTTCTGGGAAGAAAGGTGTACAAAGCGCAGTTAGGGTGAGGATTATGGTTATGGTTAGGGTTAGGGTTAGGGTTAGGATTAGGGTTATGGTTAGACTAACAGCATGGTCAAGGAATATCCTTTGAGCCCTTAAAGAAGGCTTTGCATGGCTCCTTAAAGATGACTCTGTGCGGTGGCTGGTAAACAGGTACCGGTACAAAGGAAAAAAATCTAGAGTGAGCTCCCGCAATGAGGTACCATCCCGGACGGGGAGCGCTCAATGATAGGGACTAGCCGCATGCTGGTAACAAGTCGGAGTTGAACCTTCAAAGGAATCGCTCTCCTTGAACGCCTCCCTCATCACCATTCCTCCTCTCCACCTTCGCGCCCCAGCTGCACTTCATTCTGTGCCATGTCATCCTGCAGCCACAACCAGCTCCCAGCTGTCCTTACCTGTTATGTTCCCCTTCGTTCTGCGAGTTTGGTATTCTGCTTTAATAGGTTGGGTTAGCCTTGTTGATTTTATACACAACATTGCATGTTCCTTTCATTACCACCACCACCAAAGGTGGATGGAGGTTATGTTTTCACCCCTGTCTGTCCTTTGTCTGTATGTCTCTCTGTCTGTCTGTTTGTGAACAAAATATCTCAAAAAGTTGTGGACGGATTCAAACAAAATTTGGCAGATGTAGCGTATGTGACACAGACGAAATGATTAGATTTTGGTGAAGATCCGGATCGAGATCCGTCTAGTAAATTTTTTTAAATGGCTTTTCACCATTGGGAGATAAGGCCAAAAATGATACATAGCAGGATATCTCAAAAAGTTGTGGATGGATTCAAACAAAATTTGGCAGAGATGTAGCCATTGTGACACGGACGAAATTATTAGATTTTGGTGAAGATCCAGATCCGGCTCGTAAATTTTTTCAAATGATTCTTCCCCTTTGGGAGATAAGGCCAAAAACGATACATAGCAGGATATCTCAAAAAGTTGTGGATGGATGATTTTGATTCAATGTGATTCTGTATTGTGATTTTCTGGTCTACTCTGGGATACAAAACGTAAACTGTTCACCTGGTGGATGTATGCTCTCAACTGAGTTCCTATTTTTGTCTGTCAACCACCAGATCTGTGCCACTATTTACTGATTGTTGTTTCCTTCCTTATCCCCGAATACTTTGTGAATGAACCACATTTTAATTATAAGAAACGTTTTCCCTTCTTTTCTCTCCAGTGTGTTTCACTGCCAAGTTCGGCTTTTATTGGAATGATACTTGGGGATTTGAAATAGTTGTAAGAACGCAGTGACAATTAGGCTAAAAGATCGTTTCGGAATCCGTGGAGAACTTCGACCTCCAGTTCAGAATGATCCATGGTTAACCGTGACAATATCAACTCCATCTTTAAGGATATATCTCTTAACATCAAAGGCATCTAATGTTTTCTTATATACTTGTTCTGAATATAGTTGGTGTTTATAACTTCTAATGGTATTCATCCTTCTATATTCTTCTTTCTTAAAAGCTAAGAAGTTATAATAATGCTCAAAGTTGATTGTGGTTTTAATAACTTCTTTAATGTATTTTTTTTTTTATTCCTTTCTTTTTATTTAAGTACTAGCAAGGTACTCGTGCTACGCACGGGTGGGACACCAGGAACAGACAATGCAGAAACGGTGAATGCCAAACCATGAACCAATAAATTCCACATTCCTGGGCCACCTTCAGTCAATCGTTCAGGCATGGACAGCCGGTTCGTGAATGACTTGGGCAAAAAAACGTGCTGCAGCTGAATATTTCTACACCGAGGTCAGTGGTGAAACTGCAAATTCCGAATCCGCGAATATCATGGATGGAAACCCTCACGTCATTTCCTCATTCTGCTTTAAACTCAACATCTCTGTTTTCACTCCAAACAGCATCAGTCCAATTGAAACGTACCCGCTCGGACCTCAATCAATACAAGGTTAAATCACGATTGTATCGAGATATTATCAAACCAGCGAATCGTCGTCTTCTTGCTCACTTCTGGATTTGGGAGCAGTTCCATATCAATCGTACTGTATTTCAAAATCATAATTGCATTGAGGAATTAATGAAACAGCCTACCTACTTTAGGATACCGGCTCAGACCTCAAAACGTTTCAAAGAAGGTTTGGTGGGGCTAGCCCCAAAACCGAGGGAGGAGTTTCGGGGTGGACAGACACACTTGTTTTATAAACATAGATTTGTAAGCATCGGCTTTCGCCCTAAATCAGACAAACTCGAGCATCGGAAGCCCCTTGAGCTCATCTTTAAACTTTGCAACAAGTTTTTTAGCCGCGTCGCAGACGCTGGTCATAGAGTGCCCTCTGCTGTTGTTGTTCTTCTTCTTCTTGTTCTTCTTCTTCTTGTTGTTCTTGCAGAGAAGACAAAACCTCAAAGCTCCACCCATTCTGGGAACCATAGCTCCACCCATTTTCGGAGAGGCTTCATATAAACAAATATCCACCATTTTATTAACTCGCATAGCTTTGAGGCCTGTTTTGTAGGCCCGTGGTGTCTTCCTCTCTCACACAGTTTTATTTCAAATCAAATTCGATATATCATTTCATTTTTCACAGTCGCTAACATAGTTTTAGACTCGGTTGAAAAAAAACGGGAAGAAAATCCAATGAAAGTTGCGCTTTATAGAACGAAATGAATTCTCAAAGGCCTGTAACTTCAAGTCCATTGAGATATATATTTTTTAAATCGTGGCATGGTCAGTCATACACCGCCCGAAATAACAGACGGGAAAATGCCGAGATATATTAAAAATTCGTCCATTTGATGACAATCGTCACGATGAAATATTTAATTTATACATCGTCACAATAATGTGGAGAGAGGAGCATAGCTTCGTTCACGTGTCGCCACACACGGGAAATTGCCGAGATATATTTTTTTAAATCGCGGCATGGTCAGTCATACACCGCCTGAAATAACAGATGGGAAAATGCCGAGATATATAAAAAATTCGTCGCCACACACGGGAAATTGCCGACATATATTTTCACTTTGCACAAAAATAACATCAAGTAATCGAATCAATAGGAATGTCCTGTGCCTATAACATCGACGTTATAGGCACAGCTGCATCTAGGCATTGTGTAACATCGACGCGGATTTTGTTTTAATTAAAACTTTTAGTACTTGTTATTTATTCTTGAGAGAATAGTGGGGGTTCCTTGTCATAGTACTCACTTGTGTCACATGTGAATTTCTCAGAAAAAACCAACTCATTTAAAGATCAATTTATTAATTACCCTAAGATAAGCAAAAAGTGAGGTTAAGCAATCATGTGTGTCCATACGTGTGTCATACGTATGTGTGTGTCTGCATTTTTAAAATTCATTTTCACATCAACCATTGGTCCGATTGACACTAAATTTTCACCATTGGAGCACCTCCTCCTGTGGAATATTTTAGTGATAATTATGATATCATAGGTCACATGGTACAGATACCATCTTGAAAATGCTTTGCACCTCGAAATATCCAAAACCGCTCCATGGAAAAAATTGAAACGTAGCTTATTGTTAAGTACTCCCGATGGGGAATAAGATATGTTAATGACGATGTCATCAGTGCCTTCATTATGACGTCATAATTCTACAAGTACAACACTTGATCCAATTAGTATGAAAATTTTTGATGGCCATCTTGGGATAATTTGATCAACAGAATTAAATTGTTGACTTCTTCGGTCTCGAGATTCGGCAGCCATGTTGCATTGAACCTAAAAAAATTTTTTTAAACCTTCTGCAAAACAGCTGTCTACATCAATGTGAAACTTCATGCACATGATCTACTAGCCTTGGGGAATACAGTCAAACCTCGTTAATCCGGACTACTTTGTTCTCGGCACCCAATGTCGGATTTGCGAGATTGTCAGATAAACGATTTTGCGGATTCGAGGGACTAGCAACGGTACCCGCCCTACAGGCGGGGCTTCAATTGGGAGGCCCAAATGAAAAGGTAAAATCTTACTATAATTCACCAAATGTCCGTCCGTCCATCTGTCTGTCTGTCTGTTCGTCCGTTCGAAGGTACCGTAAAAACTACTCAACCGATCGCAACGATATTTTGGGTGGATAATCCTGGGTTCTCCATGAGTAAAATAGGCTATTTAGTTTTCCCAATTTCATCTTTAGTCTCCAGCATTCTCAGGTTTGGACTCCCGCATAACGTTCATTGTGAGGATGTTCTCATTGTGACGATGTTGTTTTCCCGGGTGCCACACAAACGGCTGCACCGATCGCTGCACAGTTGCACTGATCAGACTCGGTGACCTTGGACAAAGACCTTTTATAAGGACACGGGTTGAATCCCCGCTTGAGAGAATTCCAAACCCCTCGCCGCCATCACGGCCGTCTCTCCAACTTACAATCCCATGAGATATGCGGAAAGGACGACCCAAAACCAATTATCTTCTTTTCGATTCGTATATAAACATCATTAAAAGTAAATAATGACCTCGGCCAAAGTTCAAATGACGTGAGTTTAATCTCTACATGAGAGAATTCCACATAGCTATTTGGGCAGTGAATACGCTAACAGATTGCTGTCTCCATCGATCTTGCCAAGGCCGTAACAGCTATCGGGTCAAAATCCTTTTTACTGTTGGTTTGGAAGTTTTTACAATGAAGGAAACACATATCGGGAGTACATACGACATCGGGAGTACTAACTGCACGCGTCTTCAGTATCAAGCTTAAATCTGTCATGGCGGATCTGAAGAGCGGAATGCTTGGAGAAGTGGTGGGCTACTCGACATGAAGAAGGATCAGAAACGTGGACTACCACACTGCCACATCCTGCTGATACATGCTCCCGCATGACGTTATTTTCCCGGGTGCCGCACAAATGGCTGCACTGATCGAGATTTAACGGATGTTTATATAAATCGTTTATAAGAAAAAAAGCCTTAAATTTCTGATATTTAGCCTTTTCATTTGGGCCTCCCAATTGAAGCCTTGCCCATAGGGCGGGTACCGTTTCTCGTATCAGAAATTGAAGGCTTTTTTATTTTATTTTAAACGATTCATATAAACATCCGTTAAATCATATCACACGCAAATCATCAAAATCTAAGCAGTATCTTACTATAATTCACCAAATGTCCCACAGTGATCGATACACTATGATCGTGATGATCGTGATCATGAATCGTGATCGAAAATCGTGTTCACAATCGCTATGTCGTATGTACTCCCAATACGTCTTTCCTTCAGTTGAAATGGGTTAGAATTCTCTCAAGCAGGGATTCAACCCGTGTCCTTATAAAAGGTCTGTGTCCGAGGTCACCGAGTTCGATCGGTGCAGCCGTTGGTGCGGCACCCGGGAAAACAACATCGTCACAATGAGAACAATGAACGTTAATGTGAACGTGAATGTTATGCGTGAGTCCAAACCTGAGAATGCTGGAGACTAAAGCTGAAATTGGGAAAACTAAATAGCCTATTTTACTCCTGGAGATCCCAGGATTATCCATCCAAAATATCTTTGCGATCGGTTCAGCAGTTTTTACAGTACCTTCGAACAGACAGACAGACAGACAGACGAATGGACATTTGGTGAATTATAGTAATATAAAATGAATGGCAGAAATCTGTTCCATTTATGTTTTTGTCGGGTAGCGAGATTTCACGATTAAATGGGGTCGGATTAATTAGAGTTGACTGTGTATGGTTTTCCATGAATAAATCACAGGTCACATGGTCTGGCAGCCATATTGGATTTAACCTAAAACCGTTAAAAATCTTCTCCAGAACGCCTGGACAGATTGAGGGGAATCTTCACATACATGTTCTCAAAGCCTTGGGAATACCATGGTCTTTACGAATAAATCGTAAGTCACATGGTCTGGAAGCCATGTTGGATCAAAAGAAAAAGTCTGAAACAGCTGATCCTATCGAAGTGAAACTTTCCAAATATCATCTAACAACATTGCTGCACATAGTGTGAAAATGATGATGTCATAGGTCATATTGTTTGGCAGCCATCTTGGATTGAAAAATGAACCTTATTCGATCAACAAGAAACCACACACCTTAACCCCTACCCAATTGGAGCCGGATAACTTATGATGTCATAGGTCACGTGGTTGGGCAGCCGTATTGAATCTAAATGAAAATCTTTTAAAACCTTCTTCTCTGGAACTGCTTAACTGATCATTGTGAAACTTTAATTGATCAACTGCCCATGGGAAATATAGTTTGATAAAAGTGATGTCATCGGTCACTGGTCTGGTAGCCATATTGGAATTTTAAAAACCTTTAAAAAAGAAGAGTTGTCTCGCACCAGTCCTTCTCAAGACTGTGTGGGGGTAAGTATTCTATCAATACCATGTAGTTAGTTTAGTTTCTTGCTCCTGAGATGTAGCTAGGTTCATGTTTTGCCTGTTTCTTAAGTTTTCCATCATCTAACCAAATACAACATTATTCATTAGCTTGTAAAAAGCCTTTTCAAAATCTGTTTCTGCTTCTGTTCTCTTTCTCATATTGAAATTAATGTTTGATCAAATCCTCAAAAATATATTTTAGGATAATCATTTATGCAATGGCTTTGATCAAACTTTACAATTCCATGAATCTTTATTCTCAATCCAACTGATAGACTTTGTCTAATGTGTCTTTGATGTAAAATATAATTGTCTTAATCGTTTTGCGTAAAGTTTTTTTTTCTGTTGTCTCGTATCTATTTCCACAGGGATTTGTACGTAGCAAGAAATGATTGTTGATAAATCGTTCCGCCATTATTTTCTTCATTTTATTAGCCGCGTCGCAGACGCTGCTAATAAAGTGCCCTCTGCTGTTGTTGTTGTTCTTCTTGTTCTTCTTCTTCTTGTTTTTCTTGTTCTTGCAGAGAAGACAAAACCTCAAAGCTCCACCCATTCTGGGAACCATAGCTCCACCCATTTTGGGAGAGGCTTCATATAAACAAATATCCACCATTTTATTAACTCGCATAGCTTTGAGGCCTGTTTTGTAGGCCCGTGGTGTCTTCCTCTCTCACACAGTTTTATTTCAAATCAAATTCGATATATCATTTCATTTTTTACAGTCGCTAACATAGTTTTAGACTCGGTTGAAAAAAAACGGGAAGAAAATCCGATGAAAGTTGCCCTTTATAGAACGAAATGAATTCTCAAAGGCCTGTAACTTCAAGTCCATTGAGATATATTTTTTTACAATCACGGCATGGTCAGTCATACACCGCCCGAAATAACAGACGGGAAAATGCCGAGATATATTAAAAATTCGTGCATTTGATGACAATCGTCACGATGAAATATTTAATTTATACGTCGTCACAATAATGTGGAGAGAGGAGCATAGCTTCGTTCACGTGTCGCCACACACGGGAAATTGCCGAGATATATATTTTTTTCAATCGCGGCATGGTCAGTCATACACCGCCTGAAATAACAGACGGGAAAATGCCGAGATATATTAAAAATTCGTCGCCACACACGGGAAATTGCCGAGATATATTTTCACTTTGCACAAAAATAACATCAAGTAATCGAATCGATAGGAATGTCCTGTGCCTATAACATCGACGTTATAGGCACAGCTGCATCTAGGCATTGTGTAACATTGACGCGGCTTTTGTTTTAATTAAAACTTTTTGTACTTGTTCTTTAACATGAGCAAATGCTAAGTCTGTTTCTTATGGGGTTATTCGGGTCCTTTAAATATAATTCCAAAGAATATCCATGCTTCGCTTTGTCTACTTCTTTCCATGTAGAGATTACAATATTTTTTCGACCCCGATCATAGTGTTTTTAATTTACCATTTTACACCGCCATTTGGAAAAGTTCGTGCCATTGCCCACCCATACAGGTTGTTGATATCCTAATACATTCGATAATAACTTTCTTTTGAAGCATTATAATCTGAAAGGTATTTGTTATTGGCTTAAACATATATCTTTGAACAAGCTTGAGATATTCCACCTCTTTTTATTTTTTGCTTTCTCTAACACTACCATTGAACCTGTCGCTTCGATGTGGGTAGTTGAACGACATAGCGTATACATTTTGCAATATAGTAATACCGTTTATTGACGGCCAGTATTTGCAAAAAAAAATCTTCCAGAAACATTTTGTTTGTTGTTAACAAACCAGCGTTAATTTTAGTAATACGCACACTTTATCACCAAAAACCAATATTACGAGCTTGTTTTACTCGAAGCATCCGCTCCCTGTGAGAACAGCCAAGGGGGGGGGGGGGGGGGCGGGAGGGAGGGTTAAGTTATTATCCTCATTCAAATGTGTAATTCAAAACGCCTCTCGCTGTGTAATTCAAAACACTCCCTCGCTCCCTTTATCATATGTTTTATGTTTTATGTGTCAGTTTGTCTTTTTTGTGATCAATGTTAGCTCTTACACGAGCCTCGACCTTGTATTAAAAAAAAAAAAAAAAAAACTGCACTGGAAAACGTTGGGGCAGGAATACGACACTATAAAGGGTGGGGACTTGTAATACCCTCTCCCACCTGGGGTGGCGCCACATGGTACACGTTTAGAACAGATAATTTGTGGGTCGGGATTTTTATAGCTGGGTCGGGATTCAAACCCAGGCTAAACGGCTTAGAGCGAGTGTGCATACCACTCGGACATCGTGCTTGTCCTGTTGCTTTAATCTAATTTATTTTGTCTTCTATCTCCCAGGATGTCCCCATGGAGTAGCGAACCGCCCTGTTACTATGGAAACCAAGTGGCTTAAGCACTCGACATTTGTTTTTTTCGATGTTTTTTATTGGCATATTAACATAACTACATTATTATAATAAAAGGAGATTGCACAAAAATGGGGAAAATAAAGAAGCACTAATGCTTTGTTCATGCTATTTCTCCATATTCTGTTTACAATCACAATAATAAAATTGTGACAATTAGGGAGAAAGTTGAACTTGAAGCATTTTCCAACTTGAAAAAACACCCTATCCTATGGAGGTGTGAATTAAAACGACATTGCAGAATGAGGAGAACAACCTTGCTCACATAAATACACTTAGTTATAAGAATCGCTAATGTTGTTAACTTTTTCAGATTTCACTCCAGATTTTGAAAATATTAAGTGTATGGCATCCGATCCTCAAATCTGAACCAGATTTTGATTATATGCTTTAACTAGTCAGAAGATAGTGTTTCCAAGCCAAGGCACGTTTTAATAGGCCCAAACAAAATGGCGGCTTAAGAATCCAGCGATGTGACAGTGGGCTGACAATGATGCCGGTCCGCCATTTTGGGAAGGCTTATTTAGATTTTTTGTTTTGAGCACCCCGTTAATAATCTTCATAAAGGGTGTTTCAACACACCCAATCACCCCGACCCAGTTTTCGTTCATGCACTCCCTTAGAGTTCGAGAAGTATGCATGCAAAGTTTGGGGCCACTAGGTTTCATGGTTTTGTAGTTATGGACGAGATGGACACATGCACACACACACACACATACACACGCACACACACACAGCCTTTTATCATTATAGATTAAAGCCTATTTCTTTGGAAGTCAAAAGGTCAAGGTCGCCTAAAATCGTCAATATTTACCTCTGCCACCAAAGGTGGATGGCGGTAATGTTTTCACCCCTGTCTGTTTGTCTGTCCGTTTGTCTGTGAACAAAACATCTCAAAAGGTTGTGGACGGATTCGGACGAAATTGGGCAGAGATGTAGCGTATGTGACAAGGACGAAATTATTAGATTTTAGTGAAGATCCGGATTCGGATCCGGCTACTAGAATTTTTTAAGTGATTTCAATTCAATGAAAGAGGGCCAAAAACGATACATAGCAAGATATATCAAAAGGTTATGGACGGATTTGGACGAAACTTGTTGGACAGGATGTGTGTGACAAGGAAGAATCGATTCGATTTTGGTGAAGATCCGGATCCGGATCGTATAATTTTTTAAGTGATTCTTCACCATTGAGTGATATGGCCAACCCAGGTGGAGGTGTGCTCTCCACTGAGTGCTGTTCTAGATTTGTATGTTTTTCGCTGTTTTCGTCTTGTTTAATACACACGAGTAAAAGAAGTCAGAATACAAAGCGGCCATGGACGGGCTTTGCATTTTTCAGGTGCTTTCTTTTTTCACATTTTATTCTATTAGATGCTCAGGATGCTAGAGATTCCCCCATGATTTTTCAAGAATCGAGAAATCTAAAATGAGTTTTGTGAGTTGTTTTGATGCGATATCGTTTTCGTCGGTGAAGGTCACGGCAGATGTGTATCCAGGCGTATCGCTTAGTTTGTGCACGAAGAAATGTGTATCATAGTGGGTGTTGTTGTGAAAAACGACTGAAATGAAAGAAGGAAGTTTATAATTGAGATTACAACTTTGATGAACAGCTACTCTATATTTACCAGTAAGACAGCAATGGTCTCTATCTTTTGGTTCTTCCACAATAATGATTTCAATATATGATTGATGATTTCAACACAATAATGACAACTATGACAAATATTAGAATTGTTCAACTTTTTTTTTCCTCATCTTGTGTCAATACCATTGGTTCATAAGTTTATTGCATTACGTCAGATAATTGAGTACAATATTTTTCTAATCGTTTTACAAACCCACGAGGACCATCTACTCCTCTATATCTTACTATAATTCACCAAATGTCCGTCCGTCCGTTCGAAGGTACCGCAAAAACGGCTCAACCGATCGCAACGATATTTTGGGTGGGTATTCCTGGGACCCCTGGGAGTAAAATAGGCTATATTGTTTTTCCAATTTTTCCAAGTTTTCCAATTTTCCAGTTTTTCCAAACACGATGGAATAATATTTACCGATATGAACAGTGATGTGGCTTTTGTTGAAATTCTACGTACCAGGAGAGAGTAGATCGACTCCTGACGAACTCTTCCTATATAGACGTGCAGCTCCGAAGTAACATGGCAGCGTGTGCAAAACGACTGAGAAACAGGTGTAGCGGCCGCTTCCGTGTTACAGATTCGGCGCGCACTCTTCACACATAAACGTGCGACTGAGAAAGACGTGCAGCGGCCGCTTCCGTTTTGCAGAATTCAATCTTTTTTCAAAATGGGCGCCATGTACTGTTTAGATTTTGATGATTTGCGTGTAATATGATTCAACAGATGTTTATATGAATCGTTTAAAATAAAATAAAAAGCCTTCAATTTCTGATATTTTGCCTTTTCATTTGGGCCTTCCAATTGAAGCCCCGCCCGTAGGGTGGGTACCGTTGCTAGTATTTCTAATTTAATGTCTCCAATGGATGATTTGGTGACGTAATAACAGAAATCACAAGGGATATGTTTTCCATAAAGTTTTAGTGTAGGACTGATTTGGATTTGGGGAAACTATGTCTATCTTTTCAAGAACATTTTCAAAGTCTGTGATATTACAAATGGATGGTTTATTGATTTATTTAAATCCTTGAAATATTCTTCTTATCCTGCTTCTAACCCATCAATTACCATTGATTAATGATCTGAGCAACATTTTGAATATTGATCTTATCGTTATTTTGTGTGGAAGAAAAGTTGAGACACCGTTGACATGGATATGTTTTATTTGCTTGATTGTACTTTTGTGATGCAGTTGGTCTTGAAATATTTCTAAATATCAGCATAATATGACTTTTTCCCCATATGTGGAAAGATCATTGTTTCATCGTTTTTATTGTTTGTAATTTTTAATACTTGAACGTGGGATTTGCATAGTGCTGCAGTATCTGCAGTATGAACCGATTTTGTTGGATTTTGTTTGGTTTGGACCGATGCATATCATTTTGTTTCGCGATGTGATCAACGGTGGTCGACTGGCGGAAACTTTAGTTGTAACAAAACCCGATGTAGAATACGTCCTCAACCATTTGTTGGACATGCAATACCAATATTGCTCAAATCTGGCACACAGATAAAGAATGATGGCTTATATATGCACGTCATTCGTTTTCGAGATCAGATCCAAGATGGCCGACTGGCGGACATTTTGTTAATTAAACGACCACTGGGCTGATGGTGAACCGCCATTTTGTTAAAGGGCTTTTTAGGATTTTTGGTTATAAGCATTTTTTGGTTATTTTTTGTATACTGCTCCTTTCCTATTCCATCTCCAGGCAATGCATGAGATAAATCGATGGGCACCGAAGGGGGCCTGGCAATGATGCGTACTGAAAGGGAGTATTCAGTTTTCACAGCTTTTGATTATTTTCTTGTTTGTTTGTCCGGGCGATATCTCAGCCAACATTTGAGCTAGGAAGCTGAAATTTGGCCACAATATTGAGCACGTGCTTTGGCAAAAACTCTATTTTTTATTTTTTGTTTAATCAACTTATTAATGAATTACTTAATTATTATCGATTAATTAAGTACTTATTTATTTTCTTTCTCATCTGGGCAATATCTCAGGCACCTTTTGAGCTGGAAAGCTGATATTTGGACATGACACCAATCATGTTATCTGGCTATAAAGGATATTTTAGATTTATTGATTAATCAATTAAGTATTTATTGATTAAATATATAATTAATCGATTAATTTTTTTGATTAACTATTTAATTAATTTTCAAAAAGATACAGCTTCGGATGAAACACTGGTGGTTTAGATATGCTATTAGCCAATTGATTAAGACATTGATTTTATTATTATTATTTACTTATTTGCATTATGCAATTAATCAATTAATTATTGTACACTTCTCCCTCCAAATACCGTCTCTACATGGAGGCTGTTATTTATTTATTTGACATAGGGGCTGCGTACTTTGAATGTATCTGTATTTGTTTTTTTTGTGTGTTTGTTGGTTTTAATACCCAAAGACCCAGTTTGCATTCATGCAAACCCTTGGAGTTCCCTTGGTATGCATGAAAAGTTTGGGGCCGCTGGGTTTCATCATGGTTTTGGATTTATGGAGGAGATTAATCCACAAACACACCCAAACATGCACACACACAAACTGCCCTTTACACACACTTACACACACACACACACACACACACACACACACACACACACACACACACACATAATATATAAATAAGCCATAATGATGACCATTGGTTGGAGCAGCTGCACAACAGATGCTGTCACCACAAACAACATCATCTCACAACTAGAGTAAACGCCAACCTCACTAACTACTTCAGATGTAGCACCTGTACTGTCGCTCCCAAATTGGTTTGGTCACCAACGGAAGTGTAACACATGACGGAACTCACCAAGAAGTGCTGCATATCCACCATCTTATGCATATGAATGGATGCCATTGATAAAAAAAATATATATATATAATTAAAAAAAAAAAAATATATATATATATATACAGTATATATATATTTTTAATTATTATTATTTGTATATATTTATTTATATGTATATATTATATATATATATGTATATATGTATATATATTGTTACGGTTTTGCCGAGACCCTCGTTCCCTTACCAAGGGGAGATTAAGCCCCTTGTTCTCTTTGGGTCTTCGAAACCGCGAGACTCGAGTCGCCACTTCCGGTCGGACGCGGGAGAGGGTTTCGGGACAATGTTCACACATACCTAAGTACCCGCGCCGCCGCGGAAGTGGGGATCAAGTCTCGCACGAACCACACGTAATTTGAGTGCACCCGAGCAGATGGCGCACCACGTGGTCCATGCAATTACCTTTGTATTGGAACCCGATTAGAGCGATATAATTCGTACCACGCTCAGTCAATGATGGAAGGGACGAGATGGTCGAATCAAAGAAATAACACGTTTAATTATTATTTACAATGATCGGTAGAAGAACAGAGACACAGGGCAGATCTTAGTCAGTCTTAACTTATTTCCCAGACAATGGGCCCATTCACACTCACAGGGGGATGAAGGAAGGAATGTTCATGTGCTGAACGTGCCGGCTTGGTCGTTCAGGAACAGCTCACCCAGTGTGGCCCTCTGCCGGTCACAGCACGTCCCTCGACGGAGGCAGGCAGGCAGGCAGGAGGGATCCTCGCGGCACGTATCTTGAACAAAGGCAGGCAGGCGGGAAAATATAAGCGCGTCTCTCGCCCGGCACGGCAGTCCTTCACAGCGCGATTAATCAATGGCGCGCTTTCACTCTCGTAACTCAACGGAGGATCTGACTCAAGCTCAACCACGACCTCAACTTGTAACTCAATTCAACAGAAGACCCCGGCTCATAACTTCATTCAACACCGCACACTCTCAGAACTCCAACTTGGTTCAGCGCACCTCTCCTCAGAACTGAGGTGGGGGCTTCGGGCACAGGGTTATATGGTTCCGCCCTGGCCCGTATCGAATGTTCCAAACCACGCCTTTTGCCGCAGTGCTAAGCCATTCCCCTCGAGCCATGATTGGCGGCTCGTGCTTACCGGTCACTCCCACTTCTCCTGTCCCGCCTTCCTTCGGCCTGCATTGACTTGTCAGGACAACCTCGTGGTAATTTGCACCAAAATTCAAAGTATCGAGGCGGCATAAAGCATTGGAAGGAGACCTAACTCTCATTATTCTACTCAACGCAAAACTAACATAGGAAAAGGACTACTCTTACATTTACTATGAAATAGCTGAGCTATCGCGAGGCTACGTGTTGTAGTGTGACTAAACTATAAGGGGAAATTAACCTTTATTTGTAAAAACACAAAACTGCGTGTGTGTGTGTGTGTGTGTGTGTGTGTGTGTGTGTGTGTGTGTGTGTGTGTGTGTTGCAGGAGTGGGTGTGGTTTTGCAAGAATGTGTTTTTGTTTGAGTGGTGCATGTTGTAAGGGTAGGTGCCTGGTTGGCTTATTTTTTTATATTTTTTTGGTGTGTGAGTGAGTGGAAGAGGGGCTGTGGATTCTAGGAGTGGAGGCAGTTTTGTTGTTGTAGTCTGTGTTCTCAGAGGCTGTGGGTGGGGATATGTACTGTTACGTGCTCCTCCCCAACCCCCGGTCACGGTGTACCTCCGAGCCCCGAGAGGAGTCACGGCAGAAAAATGTGTTATTCTGTATGTCAAAGATCAATGGTGAAGCCACACCAATTGTTATCAACAAACAAATATTGTATTAAGATCACACAAGAATAACAGTACAACAACAATAGTAATCACTTGTGCAACCAATGTATATTTCCTATGATGGTACCATCAGGTTCGTACAATATATCTTACTGTGCTCCAAGTGAGCGAAAAGAAGAACATTCCCAAATGTCTCTATTCCTGCATCAAGCCCAAGTCGATCCGCTCCAGCGATCGTCAGAACGATGTCCAATCGAGACCAGAATCCCGTTCGGATGACAGTCACAGTCACGTGGCCAAAGCTGCGCAAAGGTGCCCTCAAAGGTGCCCTATCGTGTATTATAACACCTTTTTCTTCTTCTTCTTTAAAAGGTTGCTTTCGACTTGCTCACCAAATCTATTCATTCCAAAAAAAAATTCCATCTCTCTGACAGTGCCTCTTTCATACATTCCCTAAACTCTCCTGCTCTCCCCCCCCACCCCCCCCCCCCTCCAGCGTCCTCAAACGTATTTTTGACTCGAAGGTCACAAGAAACTCATTTTGCAATAAATGTTCGTTTCCCATTAATCGTACACTTTCCAAAATCCAATCTCACCCCTCCCCTCCAAATCTTCCCCCTTGCCCCTCCCCTCCAAATCCTCCCCATCACCCATCCCTTTCAAATCTACCCCCTTGCCCCTTCCCTCCTAAACTCCCCCCTTGCCCCTCCCCTTCAAATCTACCCCCCAACCATCCCTCCCAAATTCTCCCTCCACCCACCTCCCTCTCAAAGCTGCCTCCTCCCCACTTCGTCTCCCTTCTATCTCATACCTCCAGCACCCCCAACCTTCGACCTTCCTCTGCCCACCCTCAAACAACCCCTCACTGTGCCTCATCCCATCACCATCAAACCTTTCGTCCTCCTCATCCTTCCCTTTCTTGTAACTCTTCTGTAATCTCTGCCACACTATCAACTGCTCTTCCGACCTCCCCCTCTCATCCTTCATCTGACCCTACCCCTCCCCTCCCCTGTCCTGCACCCAATGCTCCCCCTCTCTCCTCATTAACGGTATGGACCTCAAACATCCGGGGCCTTCGCTCAAACCTGATTGATCTCTCCATTCAGGTTGCTTCTGACAATCCAGACTTGATCTGCCTAACAGAAACTTTCCTCCTTCAAGATGTCTCTGATTCCTTAATATCTCTTCCTGGTTACTCCCTCCTCCGGTATGATAGACCTGAGCCTCGTCCTGGTGGTGGGGTGGCTATCTTTATCAAAAACTCTCTTCCTCACTCTCCTTGCACTGCCCTCTCTCCACCCCACCCCCAGAAGTACCTCTGGCTACGGCTTCCTCTCCGCTCCCACCTTTTGTTCATATGTGTTCTGTACCGTCCTCCAAACAGTGACGACTCCATTTACATTTCGCTGTCGGACAACATGGACCAACTTCTATCAACTCATCCAAACTCTCTCTTCCTCATATGTGGCGACTTCAACTGTCATCATGCCAGCTGGTTGGGTGTGGGTTCATCTCTCACCAGCCATGGCACCTCAGCAAAGGAATTCTGCGACTCATTGGGACTGACACAATCTGTCAATTTCGCGACCCGGATCTCAGTCAATGCATTATCTTCTCTTCTGGGCTTGGTTACGACTAACTTCCCTGCAAATGTATGCTGCTCTTCTTCTGCTCCAATCGGTTCTTATGATCATGTGCTTGTTAAAGTGGACATCTCCCTGGCCATTCTCACAGAGCCTCCTCAGCGCCGACGAGTCTGGCATTTCACTCAGGCTGACTGGCATGGTCTGCAAGCAGCCATCAATCATCTGGACTGGTCTCCTATCTCTACTGCCTCGGACATAAATTCTTCCTAGGAATTCTTCCAAAGCAAACTGCTCTCTCTCATGCACAGATTTATCCCATCTCGTCTTCAGTTGTCTTACTCTTCCTCCCGTCCATGGTACACTGAATCTTGTGGTGAGGCAGTTGCCCTGAAACAACTTGCCTTTGCCTCTTGGAAGGCAAATCCAACTGAAGGCAATCTCAGTTCCTTCCACCAAGCTCGGAGCAAGTGTGTGTCTACCCTCAGGAGTGCCAGGAAGCACTATCTCTCCACACTCAAGATTGAACTCTCAAACCTGTCTCCTTCCTCCAAATCCTGGTGGCGTCTGGTCAAATCCGTTTCTGGTGTTTGTTCTCCCTCCATCCCCTCCCTTACCTCAAATGGCTACACAGTTGACACCGCACGTGACAAAGCCGAATGCCTCAACTCTGTGTTTGCCTCAAAATCTTGTGTCCCAAACCCATCTCTCTCTGTTCCCACCTTTCCCTGTCGAACGCAACTGCTCCTGGACTCTGTGTCCTTCTCTCCTGACAAGGTGGAGAAGTTTTTGTCAAACCTCGACTCTGATTCTGCAACTGGACCAGACGGCATCAGCCCACGGGTCCTAAAATCCTGCTCTGCCGCTCTATCTCACCGTCTCTCTGTTCTTTTCACCCTCTCTTTTGCTCAAGGTCATCTGCCAGCATCTTGGAAATCAGCAAACATTACCGCTTTACACAAAAAATGTGCAAAAACAGATCCTTGCAACTACAGACCAATCAGCCTGCTTCCAATTATCAGCAAAGTCATGGAATCCATCATTGCTTCGGATATCAAATCCTTCCTCTTCTCCAATGACTTGATCTCTGATCATCAATTTGGATTCAGACCGGGTCATTCTACTCTGGACATGTTGCTTCTGCTGTCTCAACAATGGATGGAGGTCCTCAATGCCAAACAGGTTTTCAGAGCTGTCTCACATGACATATCACGTGCCTTCGATACGGTCTGGCACCCATCTCTGCTCACCAAACTCTCCTCCTATGGTATCCATGGAAATCTCCACTCATGGCTTGCGGACTTCCTCTCTGGTCGAAGGCAACGTGTGGCCCTGAATGGATTTCTCTCATCTCCCCTTCCTGTTCTGGGCCCTGTGCTATTTCTGGTCTTCATCAATGATCTCTCCGACTCTCTGGAAAATCCTCTCTATCTCTTTGCTGATGACTCCACTCTCTGCCGCTCCATTACTCATCCCTCAGATCGGCAGTCTGCAGCCTCCTCACTCTCTGCAGACCTGGAAAAAAATCACAGACTGGTCAAACAAGTGGAACATGTCTTTCAATCCTGACAAATCTCACACTCTTACAATGTCTTTCCGAAAGGACTGACTGGAAAACCCTCCCATCTACTTTCTCAACAATCCTCTCCAAGAAGTTCTGTCGCTCAAGCTTTTGGGTCTCACTATCTGCCATGATCTTTCTTGGGAAAACCAAATTTCCAAGATGGCCTCCAAAGCCAGTCGCCGACTGGGCATCCTCCGTCGTGCGAAGTCCTTCCTTGGCACACCTGAGCTCCTCACCAGATACAAGCCGTCGTGCGAAGTCCTTCCTTGGCACACCTGAGCTCCTCACCAGATACAAGGCTTTCATCCGCAGCTCAATGGAATACTGTTCCCCCCTCTGGGCTGGTGCTCCTGCCTCACACCTTGCTCGGCTTCACGCTGTTGAGGCCAAAGCTTTCAGAATCATTGGAATCTCCTGCGATGTAGTCAACACCGAGGGCCTTTCACTCACTCACCGCAGGCAGGTTGGTGGTCTTTCTGTCTTCTACCGACTCCTCTCCGGCCTTGCTCCCCCAGCTCTCTCTGTGCTCTGTCCCCCCAATATTCCTTCAGGTCGCACAAGATCTGCCTGCAACCCTCTTATGGTTAAACTGCCAAAGTCTAGGCTCTCTGCTCACCTTCACTCTTTCATTCCCCTTTTCTCCCGCCTCTGGAACAAACTCCCCCACTCCCTTCAATCCCACTCCTCCCTCCAGGTCTTTAAAACAGCTGTTCACCACCATCTCTTATCTTCCCCCATCGAAAACCTTGATCTTTTCTACCCCCGGTAATTCACCCCAGAGTCCTTGCAGTGTTAATATGTTTTATTCCTCTCCCACCTCCCCCCAAGTCCTCCCGATGTCCCTGCTCTCAAATGTTGTGTTTGTGTCCTTCCCCCTCTTCCCCCTATCTTTTGTGTCCTTCCCCCTCTCTCCCCATCTTGTCTGCCGCTCCTCTTGTTTTTTGTGTTTTGTGTGTCGGTTTGTCTTTTTGTGTGATTAATGTTAGCTCTTTCACGAGCCTCGATCTTGTATACAAAAAAAAAAAAAAAAAAAAAAAAAAATCTCCTGCAATGAAGTTAACTCCAAGGGCCTTTCACTCACTCACCGCAGGCAGGTTGGTGGTCTTTCTGTCTTCTACCGACTCCTCTCCGGCCTTGCTCCCCCAGCTCTCTCTGTGCTCTCTCTGTGCTCTGTCCCCACAATATTCCTTCAGGTTGCACAAAATCTGCCTGCAACCCTCTTATGGTTAAACTGCCAAAATCTAGGCTCTCTGCTCACTTTCACTCTTTCATTCCCCTTTTCTCCCGCCTCTGGAACAAACTCCCCCACTCCCTTCAATCCTACTCCTCCCTCCAGGTTTTAAAACAGCTGTTCACCACCATCTCTTATCTTCCTCCATCCAAAACCTTGATCTTTTCTACCCCCGCTAATTCACCCCAGATACACTTTTTTTTTGAAATTCCAACTTCTTTCCTGGAAGTCCTTGCAGTGTTCATATGTTTTATACCTCTCCCACCTCCCCCAAAGCCCTCCCCCTCCCACATTTCTCCCGATGTCCCTGCTCTCAAATGTTGTGTTTGTGTCCTTCCCCCTCTCTCTCCCTATCTTGTCTGCCGCTCCCCTTATTTTTTGTGTTTTGTGTGTCGGTTTTACTTTTTGTGTGATTAAAGTGAGCTCTTTCACGAGCCTCGATCTTTTATACAAAAAAAATGTAAAAAATAGTACGCATCCAGGTGTAGCTGCTGCAGGTGGAGGCATACATGCCCCTGCTAGCCCACCTTAACTGACCGTATCGAGGTTGAAGGCCCGAAACTGGATAATGCTGAGGACCTCGACTGAGGACCCGGTCATTGAGGCACACTTGTGACCAGGTGTGTTTTGAAATTATATATATATTTGGAGTTTGCTGATGGAGCTGATTTGTTGATTTGTAATACTCAGTTCCAGAAAGAGGATAATAAGCTTGTTACATACACGTCAGGTGGGTCGACGACAACCGTTAACTACCTGATGGTGCGTAGGCGAGATAGGGGGCACCTCCGGGACACAAAGGTGATCCTGGGGGAGGAGGCTGTTTCACAGCACCACTTGGTTGTCTGCGACATAAGGGTGAAGGTGCGAGGAGAGCTCGGCGGGTGAAGTACTAACCGAGAATGAAGGTGTGGAGGTTGAAAGAGGTGAC